>NW_027138384.1:40000-47500 GCF_035084215.1 Heptranchias perlo | reverse complement strand
ACTGGCCATATCTCCGGACTCACGTGTCGCAGCCGGGACCTTCAGGTACCGTTCGACGCGTCTAACCCTGCCCCGTCGAATGGCGCCCCTCGCGGTGTGGTCCGATTTCCGCATTTTGGTCAGATTTGCCTCCAAAGTTTTCAGATTGAGTTGACGAATGCCCCCTACGGGGTAACCTCTTGCCCTTTCGGACATGGTCCCTGTGACTTAATTTCCGCCTTTTGCTCAATCGTTTCCCCATTTATAATTAATTTTAAAAATCGGGTTACTCAGTTCTGGTTTACCAGTTCCCTCTTCGGACTTAGTTTTTGGTTAATCATTTCCGGTTCACCAGTTCCCGTTTTGGACTTAGTCTCTGCGGGCCGTTTCTCATCTTTTGGTTCATCAGTTCCCCTCTTTTAATAATTTTTTGGCTGCTTTCGTTTGATCATTTCCCTGCCTTCTGGGTGACTTTTGCCCCTTAGGACTTCATCGCCGCACATTATTTTCGACTTCTGGTTGATCATTTCACCCCTTTTAATCATTTTTGCAACTTTTGGTTAACCATTTCACCCAGCTTCTGGTTAACCATTTCCCCTTTGGGACTTAGTCTCTGAGCATTCTTTTGGGATTCTGGTTAATCATTTGCCAATTTTTAAAAAATGTTGCCGCTTTTGTTTAATGCTTTCTGGTCAACCTTTCCCTCTTTCAGACTTCACCGCGGCACATTGCTTTAGCCTCCTGGTTAATCATTTCACCCCTTTTAATCATTTTTGCAACTTTTGGTTAACCATTTCCCCCAGCTTCTGGTTAACCATTTCCCCTTTGGGACTTGGTCTCTGAGCATTCTTTTGGGATTCTGGTTAATCATTTGCCAATTTTTTAAAAATGTTGCCACTTTTGTTTAATGCTTTCTGGTCAACCTTTCCCTCTTTCAGACTTCACCGCGGCACATTGCTCCAGCCTCCTGGTTAATCATTTCACCCCTTTTAATCATTTTTGCAACTTTTGGTTAACCATTTCCCCCAGCTTCTGGTTAACCATTTCCCCCTTTGGGACTTAGTCTCTGAGCATTCTTTTGGGATTCTGGTTAATCATTTGCCAATTTTTTAAAAATGTTGCCACTTTTGTTTAATGCTTTCTGGTCAACCTTTCCCTCTTTCAGACTTCACCGCGGCACATTGCTTTAGCCTCCTGGTTAATCATTTCACCCCTTTTAATCATTTTTGCAACTTTTGGTTAACCATTTCCCCCAGCTTCTGGTTAACCATTTCCCCTTTGGGACTTAGTCTCTGAGCATTCTTTTGGGATTCTGGTTAATCATTTGCCAATTTTTAAAAAATGTTGCCACTTTTGTTTAATGCTTTCTGGTCAACCTTTCCCTCTTTCAGACTTCACCGCGGCACATTGCTTCAGCCTCCTGGTTAATCATTTCACCCCTTTTAATCATTTTTGCAACTTTTGGTTAACCATTTCCCCCCAGCTTCTGGTTAACCATTTCCCCTTTGGGACTTAGTCTCTGAGCATTCTTTTGGAATTCTGGTTAATCATTTGCCAATTTTTAAAAAATGTTGCCGCTTTTGTTTAATGCTTTCTGGTCAACCTTTCCCTCTTTCAGACTTCACCGCGGCACATTGCTTTAGCCTCCTGGTTAATCATTTCACCCCTTTTAATCATTTTTGCAACTTTTGGTTAACCATTTCCCCCAGCTTCTGGTTAACCATTTCCCCTTTGGGACTTAGTCTCTGAGCATTCTTTTGGGATTCTGGTTAATCATTTGCCAATTTTTAAAAAATGTTGCCACTTTTGTTTAATGCTTTCTGGTCAACCTTTCCCTCTTTCAGACTTCACCGCGGCACATTGCTTCAGCCTCCTGGTTAATCATTTCACCCCTTTTAATCATTTTTGCAACTTTTGGTTAACCATTTCCCCCAGCTTCTGGTTAACCATTTCCCCTTTGGGACTTAGTCTCTGAGCATTCTTTTGGGATTCTGGTTAATCATTTGCCAATTTTTAAAAAATGTTGCCGCTTTTGTTTAATGCTTTCTGGTCAACCTTTCCCTCTTTCAGACTTCACCGCGGCACATTGCTTTAGCCTCCTGGTTAATCATTTCACCCCTTTTAATCATTTTTGCAACTTTTGGTTAACCATTTCCCCCAGCTTCTGGTTAACCATTTCCCCCTTTGGGACTTGGTCTCTGAGCATTCTTTTGGGATTCTGGTTAATCATTTGCCAATTTTTTAAAAATGTTGCCACTTTTGTTTAATGCTTTCTGGTCAACCTTTCCCTCTTTCAGACTTCACCGCGGCACATTGCTTCAGCCTCCTGGTTAATCATTTCACCCCTTTTAATCATTTTTGCAACTTTTGGTTAACCATTTCCCCCAGCTTCTGGTTAACCATTTCCCCTTTGGGACTTAGTCTCTGAGCATTCTTTTGGAATTCTGGTTAATCATTTGCCAATTTTTAAAAAATGTTGCCGCTTTTGTTTAATGCTTTCTGGTCAACCTTTCCCTCTTTCAGACTTCACCGCGGCACATTGCTTTAGCCTCCTGGTTAATCATTTCACCCCTTTTAATCATTTTTGCAACTTTTGGTTAACCATTTCCCCCAGCTTCTGGTTAACCATTTCCCCTTTGGGACTTAGTCTCTGAGCATTCTTTTGGGATTCTGGTTAATCATTTGCCACTTTTTAAAAAATGTTGCCGCTTTTGTTTAATGCTTTCTGGTCAACCTTTCCCTCTTTCAGACTTCACCGCGGCACATTGCTTTAGCCTCCTGGTTAATCATTTCACCCCTTTTAATCATTTTTGCAACTTTTGGTTAACCATTTCCCCCAGCTTCTGGTTAACCATTTCCCCTTTGGGACTCAGTCTCTGAGCATTCTTTTGGGATTCTGGTTAATCATTTGCCACTTTTTTAAAATGTTGCCGCTTTTGTTTAATGCTTTCTGGTCAACCTTTCCCTCTTTCAGACTTCACCGCGGCACATTGCTTTAGCCTCCTGGTTAATCATTTCACCCCTTTTAATCATTTTTGCAACTTTTGGTTAACCATTTCCCCCAGCTTCTGGTTAACCATTTCCCCTTTGGGACTTAGTCTCTGAGCATTCTTTTGGGATTCTGGTTAATCATTTGCCAATTTTTAAAAAATGTTGCCGCTTTTGTTTAATGCTTTCTGGTCAACCTTTCCTCTTTCAGACTTCACCGCGGCACATTGCTTTAGCCTCCTGGTTAATCATTTCACCCCTTTTAATCATTTTTGCAACTTTTGGTTAACCATTTCCCCCAGCTTCTGGTTAACCATTTCCCCTTTGGGACTTAGTCTCTGAGCATTCTTTTGGGATTCTGGTTAATCATTTGCCAATTTTAAAAAATGTTGCCGCTTTTGTTTAATGCTTTCCCTGCTTTGTGGTCAAACTTTTCCCCTTTAGGACTTCATCGCCGCACATTATTTTCGAATTCTGGTTAATCATTTCACCCCTTTTAATCATTTTTGCAACTTTTGGTTAACCATTTCCCCCAGCTTCTGGTTAACCATTTCCCCTATGGGACTTAGTCTCTGAGCATTCTTTTGGGATTCTGGTTAATCATTTGCCAATTTTTAAAAAATGTTGCCGCTTTTGTTTAATGCTTTCTGGTCAACCTTTCCCTCTTTCAGACTTCACCGCGGCACATTGCTTTAGCCTCCTGGTTAATCATTTCACCCCTTTTAATCATTTTTGCAACTTTGGTTAACCATTTCCCCCAGCTTCTGGTTAACCATTTCCCCTTTGGGACTTAGTCTCTGA
This sequence comes from Heptranchias perlo, assembly GCF_035084215.1. Classification (NCBI taxonomy): domain Eukaryota; kingdom Metazoa; phylum Chordata; class Chondrichthyes; order Hexanchiformes; family Hexanchidae; genus Heptranchias; species Heptranchias perlo. The sequence continues at coordinate 43,732 of NW_027138384.1, read as the reverse complement.
GCATTCTTTTGGGATTCTGGTTAATCATTTGCCACTTTTTAAAAATGTTGCCGCTTTTGTTTAATCGTTTCCCTGCTATGTGGTCAACCTTTTCCCCTTTCAGACTTCATCGCCGCGCATTGTTGTCGACTTCTGGTTAATCATTTTTCCCCTTTAAATCTTTTTTTGCCACTTTCGGTTAACCATTTCACCCAGCTTCTGGTTAACCATTTGCCCCATTATACTGAATTTTTCCGCTTTGGTTTAATCATTTCCCTGCTTTCTTGTCAACCTTTTCCCCTTTTGGACTTCGCCGCCGCACTTTGCTTTTGCCTTCTGGTTAAACATTTCTCCCCTTTTAATCCTTTTTCCCACTTTTGGTTCACCAGTTCACCCAGCTTCTGTTAACCATTTCCCCTTTGGGACTTAAGTCTCTGAGCATTCTTTTGGGATTCTGGTTAACCATTTGCCACTTTTTTAAAAATGTTGCCGCTTTTGTTTAATGCTTTCCCTGCTTTCTGGTCAACCTTTTCCCCTTACGACTTCGCCGCCGCACTTTGCTTTCGCCTTCTGGTTAATCATTTCACCCCTTTTAATCCTTTTTCCCACTTTGGGTTGGACAGTTCACCCAGCTACTGGTTAACCATTTCCCCTTTGGGACTTAAGTCTCTGAGCATTCTTTTGTGATTCTGGTTCACCATTTGTCCCTTTTAAAAGATATTGCTGCTTTTGATTAAACCTTTCCCTGCTTTGCGGTCGACCTATTCCTCTTTCAGACTTCATCGCCGCACCTTGTTTTTCGACATCTGGTTCAACATTTCTCCCCTTTTAATCCTTTTTCCCCACTTTTGGTTAAGCAGTTCACCCAGCTTCTGGTTCACCATTTGCCCCTTTTTACTGAATTTTTCTGCTTTTGTTTAATCATTTCCCTGCTTTGCGGTCGACCTATTCCTCTTTCAGACTTCATCGCCGCGCATTGTTTTCGACATCTGGTTCAACATTTTCTCCCCTTTTAATCCTCTTTCCCACTTTTGGTTAAGCAGTTCACCCAACTTCTGGTTAACCATTTGCCCCTTCTTACTGAATTTTTCTGCTTTTGTTTAATCATTTCCCTGCTTTATGGTCAACCTTTTCCCCTTTAGGACTTCGCCGCCGCACTTTGCTTTCGCCTTCTGGTTAATCATTTCACAACATTTTAATCCTTTTTCCCACTTTTGGTTAAACAGTTCACCCAGCTTCTGGTTAACCATTTGCCCCTTTGGGACTTAAGTCTCTGAGCATTCTTTTGGGATTCTGGTTCACCATTTGTCCCTTTTTAAAAGATATTGCTGCTTCTGTTTAATCCTTTCCCTGCTTTGCGGTCAACCTTTTCCTCTTTCAGACTTCATCGCCGCGCATTGTTTTCGACATCTGGTTCAACATTTCTCCCCTTTTAATCCTCTTTCCCACTTTTGGTTAAGCAGTTCACCCAACTTCTGGTTCACCACTTGCCCCTTTTTACTGAATTTTTCTGCTTTTGTTTAATCATTTCCCTGCTTTCCGGTCAACCTTTCCCTCTTTCAGACTTAATCGCCGCACATTGTTGTCGACTTCTGGTTGATCAGTTCACCCCTTTTTTATCCTTTTTCCCACTTTGGGTTAAGCAGTTCACCCAGCTTCTGGTTAACCATTTGCCCCTTTGGCACTTAAGTCTCTGAGCATTCTTTTGGGATTCTGGTAAACCATTTGTCCCTTTTTAAAAAATGCTGCTGCTTTTGTTTAATGCTTGCCCTGCTTTGCGGTCGATCATTTCACCCCTTTTAATCCATTTTTGCCACTTTGGGTTAAACAGTTCACACAACTTCTGGTTCACCATTTCACATTTCGGAACTTTTATTCCCACCATTACTTTGGGCTTCTGGTTCATCATTTCACGCTGTTTTACAAATCTTTGCCGCTTCACTTTTAATCCACAAACCGTGGCTCGCTTTCGGGTGGGGGGGGGGGTAGCGGGTTTGGGCCGGGCACTCGACATCCCGGTGTGCGACCGGGTTCGTTCTGGTACCGCTCGGTGCCCCTCGTCCTGCTCTTGCCGCGGAAGCAAACCAGACGACCGTCGGTCTCACGCCCGAGGGGAGAGGAGGCGGAAAGCGGTTTGCAGCCTTTCGCTGTACCTCCGGCGGGCAGCGCCGCACCTCCGAGTGCTCGGTACCGTTCGCTGCACCTCGTCCGGCCGCACGCAGCGAGCCAAACCCGGAGGAAATCGGCCTGTGCCTTCTCGAGATATGGGCCTCCGGGTGGGACGGACAAACCGGGGCCCCGAGCTCGCTTTCGGCGGCCCGGCACTCGACTTCCCGGTGTCCGAACGTGATCCTTCCGGTACCCTTCGGTGCCCCTTGCCCGACTCTAGCTCCCGTGCTGAAGCGGAGTCGGTCGGCCTGACGGCCTGCCGAGTTAACCAGCGGAAAGCGGTGCGCAGCCTTTCGCTTGCAGCTCCGGCGGGCAGCGCCGCACCTCCGGCTGCTCAGTGCCGTCCGCTGCTCCCCTTCCGGCTGCACGCAGCGAACCATACCCGGAGGAAATCGGCCTCGGCCTTCCGGAGATATGGGCCTGCGAGTGGGACCAATAAATCGGTGCACATTTCCGGCTCGGTTTCCGGCCTCGGCACTATCAGTTCACGCCGTCCGACCGACGTCGTTCTGGCACGGTTCCGTTGCTCCTTGATCCGGTCCAGCCACGGTAATCAGCCGAAGATGGTGGGGGGGACACATTGCCCGCCGAGTTAGCCGGAGGAAATCGGCCTCGGACTTCCTCAGATATCAGCCTCCGGGTGGGACAGACAAACCGGGGACCCGAGCACGCTTTCGGCGGCCCGCTGGTCGACTTCCCGGTGTGCGACCGGGTTCGTTCCGGTACCGTTCGCTGCCCCTCGTCCTGCTCTAGCCGCGGAAACAAACCCGACGACCGTCGGTCTCACGCCCGCGGAGGGAGGTGGCGGAAAGTGGTTTGCAGCCTTTCGCTGTACCTCCGGCGGGCAGCGCCCGACCTCCGAGTGCTCGGTACCGTCCGCTGCGCCTGGTCCGGCCGCACACAACGAGCCATACCCGGTGGAAATCGGCCTGTGCCTTCCAGAGATATGGGCCTCCGGGTGGGACGGACAAACCGGGGCCCCGTGCTCGCTTTCGGCGGCCCGCTAGTCGACTTCCCGGTGTGCGACCGGGTTCCTTCCGGTACCGTTCGCTGCCCCTCGTCCTGCTCTAGCCGCGGAAACAAACCCGACGACCGTCGGTCTCACGCCCGCGGAGGGAGGCGGCGGAAAGTGGTTTGCAGCCTTTCGCTGTACCTCCGGCGGGCAGCGCCCGACCTCCGAGTGCTCGGTACCGTCCGCTGCGCCTGGTCCGGCCGCACACAACGAGCCATACCCGGTGGAAATCGGCCTGTGCCTTCCGGAGATATGGGCCTCCGGGTGGGACGGACAAACCGGGGCACCGAGCTCGCTTTCGGCGGCCCGCTAGTCGACTTCCCGGTGTGCGACCGGGTTCGTTCCGGTACCGTTCGCTGCCCCTCGTCCTGCTCTAGCCGCGGAACCAAACCGGACGACCGTCGGTCTCACGCCCGCGGAGGGAGGCGGCGGAAAGTGGTTTGCAGCCTTTCGCTGTACCTCCGGCGGGCAGCACCGCACCTCCCAGTGCTCGGTACCGTACGCTGCGCCTCCTCCTGCCGCACGCAACGAGCCATACCCGGAGGAAATCGGCCTCGGCCTTCCTGAGATAT
>NW_027138384.1:20000-30000 GCF_035084215.1 Heptranchias perlo | reverse complement strand
CAACAAACAAAAGTCGAAAGGAGCCCACCTTTTGCCAGGCACAGACCGTTAAGGTCACGGACACGCTTGGGTGGTTAAGCTACAGTGACCCTTTCTAGCCGCCTTCGTCGTGTCTGCTGGGCACACATGGCCTTCCCCCCCCTGCCCGTGACAGGGGAGAGGTTGGTGTGCCAGGTCCGACTGGAGTTTGCAAACCATAGCGTTCAAGATACATGCACACACTCAGCCCTCCAGCTCTAAAAGGGTGACGTGTTTTGGTGCTCAGTTGCTAGAGAAATCTCGTGTTCAGCTACCAGAACGGGACTTGCTGTGCACATTCCCGCTCCACTCGAGACGGCAGACACCCGGGCTCTGGAGCTTGAATCGGACCTCTGTTAGACAACACAGGTGGACTTCTCGGCCTCACAAGAGAGCAATACGCCAGCGGGTGAACAGGAGAGTCGTGCCGACAAAACCCACTGACTTTTAAAACTGTCCGTCTGCCACTTGGGACAGAGAGAGGAACCTGACGAGCCTGAACACCAGCCTTGGCTGGACCGCTCGGGCCCTCCCATGTCGGACGCGAGTCGCCAAATCGATCGGAAGAGAGTACCGATTCCTCTCAAAAAGTCTGCGTGCCCGTTATTATAAAAGCAGCCCACCGGCCGCGGTGCCTTGCCCACAAACACACTTGGTGTCTGGGGTGATTCAGAGCCGCCGCGGCTCGAAAGTGTCAACCTGTTTTAAAAGTCATCGCTATGCCGGCACAGGTGACTTTCAAGTTAAAGAGTTCTCTTTATTGGCTTTCAAAAAAATCTGCAAAGTGTCACAGAGATTTTGAGAAACTCTTTTTTTTCTTTATATTATTATAATATAATATAATGTGTATATGTTTTCGAAAAGCATCCACCAGCAATCCATGGTGAGCCTCTCTCTGCTGGCAAGCTCCTCCTGCCTGAGCCCGACGCTGTCGAGGCTCAACACGATTTCAGACTGACAAAGAGTTCGAAAATTGCCGCCTGATGTAGCTTTAAATGCTGACAGGTGACTTCCGAGTGCTCTTGTAAAGGTCTCCGCTTTGAAATTGAGAGCCTTTTGCCAAGTGTCACTTTTTCAGGCACTCTTAAAGTGCACCTGGGCTGTCAGAGAAAGCTCTGAAAATCGTGTTCTCGAAAATCTCCGGGTACCCGACCAATCCCTAGGTGCCCGAATGACAAGTGTCAATTCGGCAGGACGGCCTCCCACCTCCGGCCGCAGATGCGTCACTAAATCCCCGCAACGGGGGCTTTCTCATTTCGGCATAGGGGCTTCCGCGGCCAACTCATTAACCTGTGCTCGGACTTTTTGTGCCACAAGTGCAAGGGACCGTTTGCCGGCAGCTACTCGCACCCCCCCGCCCAGGGGGGGAATCCTCTGACCGGAGATCCGAAACGCCGGCCGAATCCATCCCCGTCGGACTTCCGAAGGGGTTCCCTCGACCGACTGACTTCCGAACTCCTTTCTGGGCTTAAACGGGTGGAATTCGGACCCTCTCGCAAGGGAGCCGAAGCCCGCCAGCCCCGGGAGGCCTCGGGGCCGCCGTTTTCAAGCCCGACCAAAAAACCCGAAAAATGGGGAAAAATGGGAAAAATTCCCACTCCCAAAAGGCTTAAAAGTCGGTTGGGCGGCAGCCCGGGTCGGTCTCTGCAGACCTGGAGGCGCTGGACACAAGTCTGGTAAACAGGCTAAGTCTCGACATGCCACCTCTTACTATCCTGCAGGTACCCCGCCAATCCCCCCGGAACCGGCTGGCAATTGGCGAATCAGCGGGACGAATTTGAATTCGTGACCGACTTTCTGACACCGAATCGCCGCAAACGCGTTTCGATTTTTCGGCTTCGGTACCTCCCATCAGACTTTGACTGGCCATATCTCCGGACTCACGTGTCGCAGCCGGGACCTTCAGGCACCGTTCGACGCGTCTACCCCTGCCCCGTCGAATGGCGCCCCTCGCGGTGTGGTCCGATTTCCGCATTTTGGTCAGATTTGCCTCCAAAATTTTCAGATTGAGTTGACGAATGCCCCCTACGGGGTAACCTCTTGCCCTTTCGGACCTGGTCCCTGTGACTTAATTTCCGCCTTTTGCTCAATCGTTTCCCCATTTATAATTAATTTTAAAAATCGGGTTACTCAGTTCTGGTTTACCAGTTCCCTCTTCGGACTTAGTTTTTGGTTAATCATTTCCGGTTCACCAGTTCCCGTTTTGGACTTAGTCTCTGCGGGCCGTTTCTCATCTTTTGGTTCATCAGTTCCCCTCTTTTAATAATTTTTTGGCTGCTTTCGTTTGATCATTTCCCTGCCTTCTGGGTAACTTTTCCACCTTAGGACTTCATCGCCGCACATTGTTTTCGACTTCTGGTTGATCATTTCACCCCTTTTAATCATTTTTGTAACTTTTGGTTAACCATTTCACCCAGCTTCTGGTTAACCATTTCCCCTTTGGGACTTAGTCTGTGAGCATTCTTTTGGGATTCTGGTTAACCATTTGCCAATTTTTAAAAAATGTTGCCACTTTTGTTTAATGCTTTCTGGTCAACCTTTCCCTCTTTCAGACTTCACCGCGGCACATTGCTTCAGCCTCCTGGTTAATCATTTCACCCCTTTTAATCATTTTTGCAACTTTTGGTTAACCATTTCCCCCAGCTTCTGGTTAACCATTTCCCCTTTGGGACTTGGTCTCTGAGCATTCTTTTGGGATTCTGGTTAACCATTTGCCACTTTTTAAAAAATGTTGCCGCTTTTGTTTAATGCTTTCCCTGCTTTCTGGTCAACCTTTTCCCCTTTAGGACTTCACCGCGGCACATTGCTTTAGCCTCCTGGTTAATCATTTCACCCCTTTTAATCATTTTTGCAACTTTTGGTTAACCATTTCCCCCAGCTTCTGGTTAACCATTTCCCCTTTGGGACTTAGTCTCTGAGCATTCTTTTGGGATTCTGGTTAACCATTTGCCAATTATTTTAAAATGTTGCCACTTTTGTTTAATGCTTTCTGGTCAACCTTTCCCTCTTTCAGACTTCACCGCGGCACATTGCTTTAGCCTCCTGGTTAATCATTTCACCCCTTTTAATCATTTTTGCAACTTTTGGTTAACCATTTCCCCCAGCTTCTGGTTAACCATTTCCCCTTTGGGACTTAGTCTCTGAGCATTCTTTTGGGATTCTGGTTAATCATTTGCCACTTTTTTAAAAATGTTGCCGCTTTTGTTTAATGCTTTCCCTGCTTTGTGGTCAACCTTTTCCCCTTTAGGACTTCACCGCGGCACATTGCTTCAGCCTCCTGGTTAATCATTTCACCCCTTTTAATCATTTTTGCAACTTTTGGTTAACCATTTCCCCCTGCTTCTGGTTAACCATTTCCCCTTTGGGACTTAGTCTCTGAGCATTCTTTTGGGATTCTGGTTAATCATTTGCCAATTTTTAAAAAATGTTGCCGCTTTTGTTTAATGCTTTCCCTGCTTTGTGGTCAACCTTTTCCCCTTTAGGACTTCACCGCGGCACATTGCTTCAGCCTCCTGGTTAATCATTTCACCCCTTTTAATCATTTTTGCAACTTTTGGTTAACCATTTCCCCCAGCTTCTGGTTAACCATTTCCCCTTTGGGACTTAGTCTCTGAGCATTCTTTTGGGATTCTGGTTAACCATTTGCCACTTTTTAAAAAATGTTGCCGCTTTTGTTTAATCGTTTCCCTGCTTTCTGGTCAACCTTTTCCCCTTTCAGACTTCATCGCCGAGCATTGTTGTCGACTTCTGGTTAATCATTTTTCCCCTTTAAATCTTTTTTTGCCACTTTTGGTTAACCATTTCACCCAGCTTCTGGTTAACCATTTGCCCCATTATACTGAATTTTTCCGCTTTGGTTTAATCATTTCCCTGCTTTCTTGTCAACCTTTTACCCTTTAGGACTTCACCGCGGCACATTGCTTCAGCCTCCTGGTTAATCATTTCTCCCCTTTTAATCCTTTTTCCCACTTTTGGTTCACCAGTTCACCCAGCTTCTGGTTCACCATTTCCCCTTTGGGACTTAAGTCTCTGAGCATTCTTTTGGGATTCTGGTTAACCATTTGCCACTTTTTAAAAAATGTTGCCGCTTTTGTTTAATGCTTTCCCTGCTTTCTGGTCAACCTTTTCCCCTTTAGGACTTCACCGCGGCACATTGCTTTAGCCTCCTGGTTAATCATTTCACCCCTTTTAATCCTTTTTCCCACTTTGGGTTGGACAGTTCACCCAGCTACTGGTTAACCATTTCCCCTTTGGGACTTAAGTCTCTGAGCATTCTTTTGTGATTCTGGTTCACCATTTGTCCCTTTTTAAAAGATATTGCTGCTTTTGATTAAACCTTTCCCTGCTTTGCGGTCGACCTATTCCTCTTTCAGACTTCATCGCCGCACCTTGTTTTCGACATCTGGTTCAACATTTCTCCCCTTTTAATCCTTTTTCCCACTTTTGGTTAAGCAGTTCACCCAGCTTCTGGTTCACCATTTGCCCCTTTTTACTGAATTTTTCTGCTTTTGTTTAATCATTTCCCTGCTTTGCGGTCGACCTATTCCTCTTTCAGACTTCATCGCCGCGCATTGTTTTCGACATCTGGTTAAACATTTCTCCCCTTTTAATCCTTTTTCCCACTTTTGGTTAAGCAGTTCACCCAACTTCTGGTTAACCATTTGCCCCTTCTTACTGAATTTTTCCGCTTTTGTTTAATCATTTCCCTGCTTTATGGTCAACCTTTTCCCCTTTAGGACTTCGCCGCCGCACTTTGCTTTCGCCTTCTGGTTAATCATTTCACAACATTTTAATCCTTTTTCCCACTTTTGGTTAAACAGTTCACCCAGCTTCTGGTTAACCATTTGCCCCTTTGGGACTTAAGTCTCTGAGCATTCTTTTGGGATTCTGGTTCACCATTTGTCCCTTTTTAAAAGATATTGCTGCTTCTGTTTAATCCTTTCCCTGCTTTGCGGTCAACCTTTTCCTCTTTCAGACTTCATCGCCGCGCATTGTTTTCGACATCTGGTTCAACATTTCTCCCCTTTTAATCCTCTTTCCCACTTTTGGTTAAGCAGTTCACCCAACTTCTGGTTCACCACTTGCCCCTTTTTACTGAATTTTTCTGCTTTTGTTTAATCATTTCCCTGCTTTCCGGTCAACCTTTCCCTCTTTCAGACTTAATCGCCGCACATTGTTGTCGACTTCTGGTTGATCAGTTCACCCCTTTTTTATCCTTTTTCCCACTTTGGGTTAAGCAGTTCACCCAGCTACTGGTTAACCATTTCCCCTTTGGGACTTAAGTCTCTGAGCATTCTTTTGGGATTCTGGTAAACCATTTGTCCCTTTTTAAAAAATGCTGCTGCTTTTGTTTAATGCTTGCCCTGCTTTGCGGTCGATCATTTCACCCCTTTTAATCCATTTTTGCCACTTTGGGTTAAACAGTTCACACAACTTCTGGTTCACCATTTCACATTTTGGAACTTTTATTCCCACCATTACTTTGGGCTTCTGGTTCATCATTTCACGCTGTTTTACAAATCTTTGCCGCTTCACTTTTAATCCACAAACCGGGGCTCGCTTTCGGGTGTTGGGGGGGGGGGGGGGGTAGCGGGTTTGGGCCGGGCACTCCACATCCCGGTGTGCGACCGGGTTCGTTCTGGTACCGCTCGGTGCCCCTCGTCCTGCTCTTGCCGCGGAAGCAAACCAGACGACCGTCGGTCTCACGCCCGAGGGGAGAGGAGGCGGAAAGCGGTTTGCAGCCTTTCGCTGTACCTCCGGCGGGCAGCGCCGCACCTCCGAGTGCTCGGTACCGTTCGCTGCGCCTCGTCCGGCCGCACGCAGCGAGCCAAACCCGGAGGAAATCGGCCTGTGCCTTCTCGAGATATGGGCCTCCGGGTGGGACGGACAAACCGGGGCCCCGAGCTCGCTTTCGGCGGCCCGGCACTCGACTTCCCGGTGTCCGAACGTGATCCTTCCGGTACCCTTCGGTGCCCCTTGCCCGACTCCAGCTCCCGTGCTGAAGCGGAGTCGGTCGGCCTGACGGCCGCCGAGTTAGCCAGCGGAAAGCGGTGCGCAGCCTTTCGCTTGCAGCTCCGGCGGGCAGCGCCGCACCTCCGGCTGCTCAGTGCCGTCCGCTGCTCCCCTTCCGGCTGCACGCAGCGAACCATACCCGGAGGAAATCGGCCTCGGCCTTCCGGAGATATGGGCCTGCGAGTGGGACCAATAAATCGGTGCACATTTCCGGCTCGGTTTCCGGCCTCGGCACTATCAGTTCACGCCGTCCGACCGACGTCGTTCTGGCACGGTTCCGTTGCTCCTTGATCCGGTCCAGCCACGGTAATCAGCCGAAGATGGTGGGGGGGGGACACATTGCCCGCCGAGTTAGCCGGAGGAAATCGGCCTCGGACTTCCTCAGATATCAGCCTCCGGGTGGGACAGACAAACCGGGGACCCGAGCACGCTTTCGGCGGCCCGCTGGTCGACTTCCCGGTGTGCGACCGGGTTCGTTCCGGTACCGTTCGCTGCCCCTCGTCCTGCTCTAGCCGCGGAGACAAACCCGACGACCGTCGGTCTCACGCCCGCGGAGGGAGGTGGCGGAAAGTGGTTTGCAGCCTTTCGCTGTACCTCCGGCGGGCAGCGCCCGACCTCCGAGTGCTCGGTACCGTCCGCTGCGCCTGGTCCTGCCGCACACAACGAGCCATACCCGGTGGAAATCGGCCTGTGCCTTCCAGAGATATGGGCCTCCGGGTGGGACGGACAAACCGGGGCCCCGTGCTCGCTTTCGGCGGCCCGCTAGTCGACTTCCCGGTGTGCGACCGGGTTCCTTCCGGTACCGTTCGCTGCCCCTCGTCCTGCTCTAGCCGCGGAAACAAACCCGACGACCGTCGGTCTCACGCCCGCGGAGGGAGGCGGCGGAAAGTGGTTTGCAGCCTTTCGCTGTACCTCCGGCGGGCAGCGCCCGACCTCCGAGTGCTCGGTACCGTCCGCTGCGCCTGGTCCGGCCGCACGCAACGAGCCATACCCGGAGGAAATCGGCCTGTGCCTTCCGGAGATATGGGCCTCCGGGTGGGACGGACAAACCGGGGCCCCGAGCGGTGGCACCCTGCTCGCTTTCGGCGGCCCGGCACTCGACTTCCCGGTGTGCGAACGTCATCGTTCCGGTACCCTTCGGTGCCCCTTGCCCCACTCTAGCTCCGGTGCTAAAGCGGAGTCGGTCGGTCTCACGGACGCCGAGTTAGCAGGCGGAAAGGGGTGCGCAGCCTTTCGCTGTCACTCCGGCGGGCAGCACCGCACCTCCGAGTGCTCGGTACCGAACGCTGCGCCTCCTCCTGCCGCACGCAACGAGCCATACCCGGAGGAAATCGGCCTCGGCGTTCCGGAGTTATCCGCCTCCGAGTGGGCCTGACCAAGCGGGGTGAACTGGAAATCATTAACCAACGTACTTCCATGTTTTCACCCGCAGAGGGCAGCACTCTCTTCTCCGTTTTAAACTGGGCCGACCCGGCTCCGTTTCGAGACCCGGCACTCGACTTCCCGGTGTGCGACCGGGTTCGTTCCGGTACCGTTCGCTGCCCCTCGTCCTGCTCTAGCCGCGGAACTAAACCCGACGACCGTCGGTCTCACGCCCGCGGAGGGAGGCGGCGGAAAGTGGTTTGCAGCCTTTCGCTGTACCTCCGGCGGGCAGCGCCCGACCTCCGAGTGCTCGGTACCGTCCGCTGCGCCTGGTCCGGCCGCACACAACGAGCCATACCCGGAGGAAATCGGCCTGTGCCTTCCGGAGATATGGGCCTCCGGGTGGGACGGACAAACCGGGGCCCCGAGCGGTGGCACCCTGCTCGCTTTCGGCGGCCCGGCACTCGACTTCCCGGTGTGCGAACGTCATCGTTCCGGTACCCTTCGGTGCCCCTTGCCCCACTCTAGCTCCGGTGCTAAAGCGGAGTCGGTCGGTCTCACGGACGCCGAGTTAGCAGGCGGAAAGGGGTGCGCAGCCTTTCGCTGTCACTCCGGCGGGCAGCACCGCACCTCCGAGTGCTCGGTACCGAACGCTGCGCCTCCTCCTGCCGCACGCAACGAGCCATACCCGGAGGAAATCGGCCTCGGCGTTCCGGAGTTATCCGCCTCCGAGTGGGCCTGACCAAGCGGGGTGAACTGGAAATCATTAACCAACGTACTTCCATGTTTTCACCCGCAGAGGGCAGCACTCTCTTCTCCGTTTTAAACTGGGCCGACCCGGCTCCGTTTCGAGACCCGGCACTCGACTTCCCGGTGTGCGACCGGGTTCGTTCCGGTACCGTTCGCTGCCCCTCGTCCTGCTCTAGCCGCGGAACTAAACCCGACGACCGTCGGTCTCACGCCCGCGGAGGGAGGCGGCGGAAAGTGGTTTGCAGCCTTTCGCTGTACCTCCGGCGGGCAGCGCCCGACCTCCGAGTGCTCGGTACCGTCCGCTGCGCCTGGTCCGGCCGCACACAACGAGCCATACCCGGTGGAAATCGGCCTGTGCCTTCCGGAGATATGGGCCTCCGGGTGGGACGGACAAACCGGGGCCCCGAGCTCGCTTTCGGCGGCCCGCTAGTCGACTTCCCGGTGTGCGAACGTCATCCTTCCGGTACTCAACCGTGCCCCTTGCCCCACTCTAGCTCCGGCGGTAAAGCGGAGTCGGTCGGTCTCACGGACGCCGAGTTAGCAGGCGGAAACGGTGCGCAGCCTTTCGCTGTCACTCCGGCGGGCAGCATCGCACCTCCCAGTGCTCGGTACCGTCCGCTGCGCCTGGTCCGGCCGCACACAACGAGCCATACCCGGAGGAAATCGGCCTGTGCCTTCCGGAGATATGGGCCTCCGGGTGGGACGGACAAACCGGGGCCCCGAGCGGTGGCACCCTGCTCGCTTTCAGCGGCCCGTCACTCGACTTCCCGGTATGCGAACGTGATCGTTCCGGTACCCTTCGGTGCCCCTTGCCCCACTCTAGCTCCGGTGCTAAAGCGGAGTCGGTCGGTCTCACGGACGCCGAGTTACCAGGCGGAAAGCGGTGCGCAGCCTTTCGCTGTCACTCCGGCGGGCAGCACCGCATCTCCGAGTGCTCGGTACCGTACGCTGCGCCGCCTCCTGCCGCACGCAACGAGCCATACCCGGAGGAAATCGGCCTCGGCGTTCCGGAGTTATCCGCCTCCGAGTGGGCCTGACCAAGCGGGGTGAACTGGAAATCATTAACCAACGTACTTCCAGGTTTTCACCCGCAGAGGGCAGCACTCTATTCTCCGTTTTAAATTGGGCCGACCCGGCTCCGTTTCGAGACCCGGCACTCGACTTCCCGGTGTGCGAACGTGATCGTTCCGGTACCCAACCGTGCCCCTTGCCCCACTCTAGCTCCGGCGGTAAAGCGAAGTCGGTCGGTCTCACGGACGCCGAGTTAGCAGGCGGAAAGCGGTGCGCAGCCTTTCGCTGTCACTCCGGCGGGCAGCATCGCACCTCCCAGTGCTCGGTACCGTACGCTGCGCCTCCTCCTGCCGCACGCAACGAGCCATACCCGGAGGAAATCGGCCTCGGCCTTCCTGAGATATCAGCCTCCGAGTGGGCCCGAAGAGTCGGTGGCACCCTGCTCGCTTTCAGCGGCCCGGCACTCGACTTCCCCGTGTGCGAACGTCATCCTTCCGGTACTCAACCGTGCCCCTTGCCCCACTCTAGCTCCGGCGATAAAGCGGAGTCGGTCGGTCTCACGGACGCCGAGTTACCAGGCGGAAAGCGGTGCGCAGCCTTTCGCTGTCACTCCGGCGGGCAGCACCGCACCTCCCAGTGCTCGGTACCGTACGCTGCGCCTCCTCCTGCCGCACGCAACGAGCCATACCCGGAGGAAATCGGCCTCGGCCTTCCTGAGATATCAGCCTCCAAACGGGCGTCACAAATCAGGGCACATGGTCAGCTGCAAAGCAGCGTCATTACAACCTCTCACTGCACCCCACACGACATTCCGCTTGCCTGCCTGCCGCTGCCTACTCTCACCAGC
>NW_027138384.1:0-10000 GCF_035084215.1 Heptranchias perlo | reverse complement strand
ATGGCCTTCCCCCCCCTGCCCGTGACAGGGGAGAGGTTGGTGTGCCAGGTCCGACTGGAGTTTGCAAACCATAGCGTTCAAGATACATGCACACACTCAGCCCTCCAGCTCTAAAAGGGTGACGTGTTTTGGTGCTCAGTTGCTAGAGAAATCTCGTGTTCAGCTACCAGAACGGGACTTGCTGTGCACATTCCCGCTCCACTCGAGACGGCAGACACCCGGGCTCTGGAGCTTGAATCGGACCTCTGTTAGACAACACAGGTGGACTTCTCGGCCTCACAAGAGAGCAATACGCCAGCGGGTGAACAGGAGAGTCGTGCCGACAAAACCCACTGACTTTTAAAACTGTCCGTCTGCCACTTGGGACAGAGAGAGGAACCTGACGAGCCTGAACACCAGCCTTGGCTGGACCGCTCGGGCCCTCCCATGTCGGACGCGAGTCGCCAAATCGATCGGAAGAGAGTACCGATTCCTCTCAAAAAGTCTGCGTGCCCGTTATTATAAAAGCAGCCCACCGGCCGCGGTGCCTTGCCCACAAACACACTTGGTGTCTGGGGTGATTCAGAGCCGCCGCGGCTCGAAAGTGTCAACCTGTTTTAAAAGTCATCGCTATGCCGGCACAGGTGACTTTCAAGTTAAAGAGTTCTCTTTATTGGCTTTCAAAAAAATCTGCAAAGTGTCACAGAGATTTTGAGAAACTCTTTTTTTTCTTTATATTATTATAATATAATATAATGTGTATATGTTTTCGAAAAGCATCCACCAGCAATCCATGGTGAGCCTCTCTCTGCTGGCAAGCTCCTCCTGCCTGAGCCCGACGCTGTCGAGGCTCAACACGATTTCAGACTGACAAAGAGTTCGAAAATTGCCGCCTGATGTAGCTTTAAATGCTGACAGGTGACTTCCGAGTGCTCTTGTAAAGGTCTCCGCTTTGAAATTGAGAGCCTTTTGCCAAGTGTCACTTTTTCAGGCACTCTTAAAGTGCACCTGGGCTGTCAGAGAAAGCTCTGAAAATCGTGTTCTCGAAAATCTCCGGGTACCCGACCAATCCCTAGGTGCCCGAATGACAAGTGTCAATTCGGCAGGACGGCCTCCCACCTCCGGCCGCAGATGCGTCACTAAATCCCCGCAACGGGGGCTTTCTCATTTCGGCATAGGGGCTTCCGCGGCCAACTCATTAACCTGTGCTCGGACTTTTTGTGCCACAAGTGCAAGGGACCGTTTGCCGGCAGCTACTCGCACCCCCCCGCCCCAGGGGGGGAATCCTCTGACCGGAGATCCGAAACGCCGGCCGAATCCATCCCCGTCGGACTTCCGAAGGGGTTCCCTCGACCGACTGACTTCCGAACTCCTTTCTGGGCTTAAACGGGTGGAATTCGGACCCTCTCGCAAGGGAGCCGAAGCCCGCCAGCCCCGGGAGGCCTCGGGGCCGCCGTTTTCAAGCCCGACCAAAAAACCCGAAAAATGGGGAAAAATGGGAAAAATTCCCACTCCCAAAAGGCTTAAAAGTCGGTTGGGCGGCAGCCCGGGTCGGTCTCTGCAGACCTGGAGGCGCTGGACACAAGTCTGGTAAACAGGCTAAGTCTCGACATGCCACCTCTTACTATCCTGCAGGTACCCCCGCCAATCCCCCCGGAACCGGCTGGCAATTGGCGAATCAGCGGGACGAATTTGAATTCGTGACCGACTTTCTGACACCGAATCGCCGCAAACGCGTTTCGATTTTTCGGCTTCGGTACCTCCCATCAGACTTTGACTGGCCATATCTCCGGACTCACGTGTCGCAGCCGGGACCTTCAGGCACCGTTCGACGCGTCTACCCCTGCCCCGTCGAATGGCGCCCCTCGCGGTGTGGTCCGATTTCCGCATTTTGGTCAGATTTGCCTCCAAAATTTTCAGATTGAGTTGACGAATGCCCCCTACGGGGTAACCTCTTGCCCTTTCGGACCTGGTCCCTGTGACTTAATTTCCGCCTTTTGCTCAATCGTTTCCCCATTTATAATTAATTTTAAAAATCGGGTTACTCAGTTCTGGTTTACCAGTTCCCTCTTCGGACTTAGTTTTTGGTTAATCATTTCCGGTTCACCAGTTCCCGTTTTGGACTTAGTCTCTGCGGGCCGTTTCTCATCTTTTGGTTCATCAGTTCCCCTCTTTTAATAATTTTTTGGCTGCTTTCGTTTGATCATTTCCCTGCCTTCTGGGTAACTTTTCCACCTTAGGACTTCATCGCCGCACATTGTTTTCGACTTCTGGTTGATCATTTCACCCCTTTTAATCATTTTTGTAACTTTTGGTTAACCATTTCACCCAGCTTCTGGTTAACCATTTCCCCTTTGGGACTTAGTCTGTGAGCATTCTTTTGGATTCTGGTTAACCATTTGCCAATTTTTAAAAAATGTTGCCACTTTTGTTTAATGCTTTCTGGTCAACCTTTCCCTCTTTCAGACTTCACCGCGGCACATTGCTTCAGCCTCCTGGTTAATCATTTCACCCCTTTTAATCATTTTTGCAACTTTTGGTTAACCATTTCCCCCAGCTTCTGGTTAACCATTTCCCCTTTGGGACTTGGTCTCTGAGCATTCTTTTGGGATTCTGGTTAACCATTTGCCACTTTTTAAAAAATGTTGCCGCTTTTGTTTAATGCTTTCCCTGCTTTCTGGTCAACCTTTTCCCCTTTAGGACTTCACCGCGGCACATTGCTTTAGCCTCCTGGTTAATCATTTCACCCCTTTTAATCATTTTGCAACTTTTGGTTAACCATTTCCCCCAGCTTCTGGTTAACCATTTCCCCTTTGGGACTTAGTCTCTGAGCATTCTTTTGGGATTCTGGTTAACCATTTGCCAATTATTTTAAAATGTTGCCACTTTTGTTTAATGCTTTCTGGTCAACCTTTCCCTCTTTCAGACTTCACCGCGGCACATTGCTTTAGCCTCCTGGTTAATCATTTCACCCCTTTTAATCATTTTTGCAACTTTTGGTTAACCATTTCCCCCAGCTTCTGGTTAACCATTTCCCCTTTGGGACTTAGTCTCTGAGCATTCTTTTGGGATTCTGGTTAATCATTTGCCACTTTTTTAAAAATGTTGCCGCTTTTGTTTAATGCTTTCCCTGCTTTGTGGTCAACCTTTTCCCCTTTAGGACTTCACCGCGGCACATTGCTTCAGCCTCCTGGTTAATCATTTCACCCCTTTTAATCATTTTTGCAACTTTTGGTTAACCATTTCCCCCTGCTTCTGGTTAACCATTTCCCCTTTGGGACTTAGTCTCTGAGCATTCTTTTGGGATTCTGGTTAATCATTTGCCAATTTTTAAAAATGTTGCCGCTTTTGTTTAATGCTTTCCCTGCTTTGTGGTCAACCTTTTCCCCTTTAGGACTTCACCGCGGCACATTGCTTCAGCCTCCTGGTTAATCATTTCACCCCTTTTAATCATTTTTGCAACTTTTGGTTAACCATTTCCCCCAGCTTCTGGTTAACCATTTCCCCTTTGGGACTTAGTCTCTGAGCATTCTTTTGGGATTCTGGTTAACCATTTGCCACTTTTTAAAAAATGTTGCCGCTTTTGTTTAATCGTTTCCCTGCTTTCTGGTCAACCTTTTCCCCTTTCAGACTTCATCGCCGAGCATTGTTGTCGACTTCTGGTTAATCATTTTTCCCCTTTAAATCTTTTTTTGCCACTTTTGGTTAACCATTTCACCCAGCTTCTGGTTAACCATTTGCCCCATTATACTGAATTTTTCCGCTTTGGTTTAATCATTTCCCTGCTTTCTTGTCAACCTTTTACCCTTTAGGACTTCACCGCGGCACATTGCTTCAGCCTCCTGGTTAATCATTTCTCCCCTTTTAATCCTTTTTCCCACTTTTGGTTCACCAGTTCACCCAGCTTCTGGTTCACCATTTCCCCTTTGGGACTTAAGTCTCTGAGCATTCTTTTGGGATTCTGGTTAACCATTTGCCACTTTTTAAAAAATGTTGCCGCTTTTGTTTAATGCTTTCCCTGCTTTCTGGTCAACCTTTTCCCCTTTAGGACTTCACCGCGGCACATTGCTTTAGCCTCCTGGTTAATCATTTCACCCCTTTTAATCCTTTTTCCCACTTTGGGTTGGACAGTTCACCCAGCTACTGGTTAACCATTTCCCCTTTGGGACTTAAGTCTCTGAGCATTCTTTTGTGATTCTGGTTCACCATTTGTCCCTTTTTAAAAGATATTGCTGCTTTTGATTAAACCTTTCCCTGCTTTGCGGTCGACCTATTCCTCTTTCAGACTTCATCGCCGCACCTTGTTTTCGACATCTGGTTCAACATTTCTCCCCTTTTAATCCTTTTTCCCACTTTTGGTTAAGCAGTTCACCCAGCTTCTGGTTCACCATTTGCCCCTTTTTACTGAATTTTTCTGCTTTTGTTTAATCATTTCCCTGCTTTGCGGTCGACCTATTCCTCTTTCAGACTTCATCGCCGCGCATTGTTTTCGACATCTGGTTAAACATTTCTCCCCTTTTAATCCTTTTCTCCCACTTTTGGTTAAGCAGTTCACCCAACTTCTGGTTAACCATTTGCCCCTTCTTACTGAATTTTTCCGCTTTTGTTTAATCATTTCCCTGCTTTATGGTCAACCTTTTCCCCTTTAGGACTTCGCCGCCGCACTTTGCTTTCGCCTTCTGGTTAATCATTTCACAACATTTTAATCCTTTTTCCCACTTTTGGTTAAACAGTTCACCCAGCTTCTGGTTAACCATTTGCCCCTTTGGGACTTAAGTCTCTGAGCATTCTTTTGGGATTCTGGTTCACCATTTGTCCCTTTTTAAAAGATATTGCTGCTTCTGTTTAATCCTTTCCCTGCTTTGCGGTCAACCTTTTCCTCTTTCAGACTTCATCGCCGCGCATTGTTTTCGACATCTGGTTCAACATTTCTCCCCTTTTAATCCTCTTTCCCACTTTTGGTTAAGCAGTTCACCCAACTTCTGGTTCACCACTTGCCCCTTTTTACTGAATTTTTCTGCTTTTGTTTAATCATTTCCCTGCTTTCCGGTCAACCTTTCCCTCTTTCAGACTTAATCGCCGCACATTGTTGTCGACTTCTGGTTGATCAGTTCACCCCTTTTTTATCCTTTTTCCCACTTTGGGTTAAGCAGTTCACCCAGCTACTGGTTAACCATTTCCCCTTTGGGACTTAAGTCTCTGAGCATTCTTTTGGGATTCTGGTAAACCATTTGTCCCTTTTTAAAAAATGCTGCTGCTTTTGTTTAATGCTTGCCCTGCTTTGCGGTCGATCATTTCACCCCTTTTAATCCATTTTTGCCACTTTGGGTTAAACAGTTCACACAACTTCTGGTTCACCATTTCACATTTTGGAACTTTTATTCCCACCATTACTTTGGGCTTCTGGTTCATCATTTCACGCTGTTTTACAAATCTTTGCCGCTTCACTTTTAATCCACAAACCGGGGCTCGCTTTCGGGTGTTGGGGGGGGGGGGGGGGTAGCGGGTTTGGGCCGGGCACTCCACATCCCGGTGTGCGACCGGGTTCGTTCTGGTACCGCTCGGTGCCCCTCGTCCTGCTCTTGCCGCGGAAGCAAACCAGACGACCGTCGGTCTCACGCCCGAGGGGAGAGGAGGCGGAAAGCGGTTTGCAGCCTTTCGCTGTACCTCCGGCGGGCAGCGCCGCACCTCCGAGTGCTCGGTACCGTTCGCTGCGCCTCGTCCGGCCGCACGCAGCGAGCCAAACCCGGAGGAAATCGGCCTGTGCCTTCTCGAGATATGGGCCTCCGGGTGGGACGGACAAACCGGGGCCCCGAGCTCGCTTTCGGCGGCCCGGCACTCGACTTCCCGGTGTCCGAACGTGATCCTTCCGGTACCCTTCGGTGCCCCTTGCCCGACTCCAGCTCCCGTGCTGAAGCGGAGTCGGTCGGCCTGACGGCCGCCGAGTTAGCCAGCGGAAAGCGGTGCGCAGCCTTTCGCTTGCAGCTCCGGCGGGCAGCGCCGCACCTCCGGCTGCTCAGTGCCGTCCGCTGCTCCCCTTCCGGCTGCACGCAGCGAACCATACCCGGAGGAAATCGGCCTCGGCCTTCCGGAGATATGGGCCTGCGAGTGGGACCAATAAATCGGTGCACATTTCCGGCTCGGTTTCCGGCCTCGGCACTATCAGTTCACGCCGTCCGACCGACGTCGTTCTGGCACGGTTCCGTTGCTCCTTGATCCGGTCCAGCCACGGTAATCAGCCGAAGATGGTGGGGGGGGGACACATTGCCCGCCGAGTTAGCCGGAGGAAATCGGCCTCGGACTTCCTCAGATATCAGCCTCCGGGTGGGACAGACAAACCGGGGACCCGAGCACGCTTTCGGCGGCCCGCTGGTCGACTTCCCGGTGTGCGACCGGGTTCGTTCCGGTACCGTTCGCTGCCCCTCGTCCTGCTCTAGCCGCGGAGACAAACCCGACGACCGTCGGTCTCACGCCCGCGGAGGGAGGTGGCGGAAAGTGGTTTGCAGCCTTTCGCTGTACCTCCGGCGGGCAGCGCCCGACCTCCGAGTGCTCGGTACCGTCCGCTGCGCCTGGTCCTGCCGCACACAACGAGCCATACCCGGTGGAAATCGGCCTGTGCCTTCCAGAGATATGGGCCTCCGGGTGGGACGGACAAACCGGGGCCCCGTGCTCGCTTTCGGCGGCCCGCTAGTCGACTTCCCGGTGTGCGACCGGGTTCCTTCCGGTACCGTTCGCTGCCCCTCGTCCTGCTCTAGCCGCGGAAACAAACCCGACGACCGTCGGTCTCACGCCCGCGGAGGGAGGCGGCGGAAAGTGGTTTGCAGCCTTTCGCTGTACCTCCGGCGGGCAGCGCCCGACCTCCGAGTGCTCGGTACCGTCCGCTGCGCCTGGTCCGGCCGCACGCAACGAGCCATACCCGGAGGAAATCGGCCTGTGCCTTCCGGAGATATGGGCCTCCGGGTGGGACGGACAAACCGGGGCCCCGAGCGGTGGCACCCTGCTCGCTTTCGGCGGCCCGGCACTCGACTTCCCGGTGTGCGAACGTCATCGTTCCGGTACCCTTCGGTGCCCCTTGCCCCACTCTAGCTCCGGTGCTAAAGCGGAGTCGGTCGGTCTCACGGACGCCGAGTTAGCAGGCGGAAAGGGGTGCGCAGCCTTTCGCTGTCACTCCGGCGGGCAGCACCGCACCTCCGAGTGCTCGGTACCGAACGCTGCGCCTCCTCCTGCCGCACGCAACGAGCCATACCCGGAGGAAATCGGCCTCGGCGTTCCGGAGTTATCCGCCTCCGAGTGGGCCTGACCAAGCGGGGTGAACTGGAAATCATTAACCAACGTACTTCCATGTTTTCACCCGCAGAGGGCAGCACTCTCTTCTCCGTTTTAAACTGGGCCGACCCGGCTCCGTTTCGAGACCCGGCACTCGACTTCCCGGTGTGCGACCGGGTTCGTTCCGGTACCGTTCGCTGCCCCTCGTCCTGCTCTAGCCGCGGAACTAAACCCGACGACCGTCGGTCTCACGCCCGCGGAGGGAGGCGGCGGAAAGTGGTTTGCAGCCTTTCGCTGTACCTCCGGCGGGCAGCGCCCGACCTCCGAGTGCTCGGTACCGTCCGCTGCGCCTGGTCCGGCCGCACACAACGAGCCATACCCGGAGGAAATCGGCCTGTGCCTTCCGGAGATATGGGCCTCCGGGTGGGACGGACAAACCGGGGCCCCGAGCGGTGGCACCCTGCTCGCTTTCGGCGGCCCGGCACTCGACTTCCCGGTGTGCGAACGTCATCGTTCCGGTACCCTTCGGTGCCCCTTGCCCCACTCTAGCTCCGGTGCTAAAGCGGAGTCGGTCGGTCTCACGGACGCCGAGTTAGCAGGCGGAAAGGGGTGCGCAGCCTTTCGCTGTCACTCCGGCGGGCAGCACCGCACCTCCGAGTGCTCGGTACCGAACGCTGCGCCTCCTCCTGCCGCACGCAACGAGCCATACCCGGAGGAAATCGGCCTCGGCGTTCCGGAGTTATCCGCCTCCGAGTGGGCCTGACCAAGCGGGGTGAACTGGAAATCATTAACCAACGTACTTCCATGTTTTCACCCGCAGAGGGCAGCACTCTCTTCTCCGTTTTAAACTGGGCCGACCCGGCTCCGTTTCGAGACCCGGCACTCGACTTCCCGGTGTGCGACCGGGTTCGTTCCGGTACCGTTCGCTGCCCCTCGTCCTGCTCTAGCCGCGGAACTAAACCCGACGACCGTCGGTCTCACGCCCGCGGAGGGAGGCGGCGGAAAGTGGTTTGCAGCCTTTCGCTGTACCTCCGGCGGGCAGCGCCCGACCTCCGAGTGCTCGGTACCGTCCGCTGCGCCTGGTCCGGCCGCACACAACGAGCCATACCCGGTGGAAATCGGCCTGTGCCTTCCGGAGATATGGGCCTCCGGGTGGGACGGACAAACCGGGGCCCCGAGCTCGCTTTCGGCGGCCCGCTAGTCGACTTCCCGGTGTGCGAACGTCATCCTTCCGGTACTCAACCGTGCCCCTTGCCCCACTCTAGCTCCGGCGGTAAAGCGGAGTCGGTCGGTCTCACGGACGCCGAGTTAGCAGGCGGAAAGCGGTGCGCAGCCTTTCGCTGTCACTCCGGCGGGCAGCATCGCACCTCCCAGTGCTCGGTACCGTCCGCTGCGCCTGGTCCGGCCGCACACAACGAGCCATACCCGGAGGAAATCGGCCTGTGCCTTCCGGAGATATGGGCCTCCGGGTGGGACGGACAAACCGGGGCCCCGAGCGGTGGCACCCTGCTCGCTTTCAGCGGCCCGTCACTCGACTTCCCGGTATGCGAACGTGATCGTTCCGGTACCCTTCGGTGCCCCCTTGCCCCACTCTAGCTCCGGTGCTAAAGCGGAGTCGGTCGGTCTCACGGACGCCGAGTTACCAGGCGGAAAGCGGTGCGCAGCCTTTCGCTGTCACTCCGGCGGGCAGCACCGCATCTCCGAGTGCTCGGTACCGTACGCTGCGCCGCCTCCTGCCGCACGCAACGAGCCATACCCGGAGGAAATCGGCCTCGGCGTTCCGGAGTTATCCGCCTCCGAGTGGGCCTGACCAAGCGGGGTGAACTGGAAATCATTAACCAACGTACTTCCAGGTTTTCACCCGCAGAGGGCAGCACTCTATTCTCCGTTTTAAATTGGGCCGACCCGGCTCCGTTTCGAGACCCGGCACTCGACTTCCGGTGTGCGAACGTGATCGTTCCGGTACCCAACCGTGCCCCTTGCCCCACTCTAGCTCCGGCGGTAAAGCGAAGTCGGTCGGTCTCACGGACGCCGAGTTAGCAGGCGGAAAGCGGTGCGCAGCCTTTCGCTGTCACTCCGGCGGGCAGCATCGCACCTCCCAGTGCTCGGTACCGTACGCTGCGCCTCCTCCTGCCGCACGCAACGAGCCATACCCGGAGGAAATCGGCCTCGGCCTTCCTGAGATATCAGCCTCCGAGTGGGCCCGAAGAGTCGGTGGCACCCTGCTCGCTTTCAGCGGCCCGGCACTCGACTTCCCCGTGTGCGAACGTCATCCTTCCGGTACTCAACCGTGCCCCTTGCCCCACTCTAGCTCCGGCGATAAAGCGGAGTCGGTCGGTCTCACGGACGCCGAGTTACCAGGCGGAAAGCGGTGCGCAGCCTTTCGCTGTCACTCCGGCGGGCAGCACCGCACCTCCCAGTGCTCGGTACCGTACGCTGCGCCTCCTCCTGCCGCACGCAACGAGCCATACCCGGAGGAAATCGGCCTCGGCCTTCCTGAGATATCAGCCTCCAAACGGGCGTCACAAATCAGGGCACATGGTCAGCTGCAAAGCAGCGTCATTACAACCTCTCACTGCACCCCACACGACATTCCGCTTGCCTGCCTGCCGCTGCCTACTCTCACCAGCGAAACAAAGTCAGGATAACACCCCAATGCAAGCAGCTCCCTTCCGGCCAACCAACCCACACCAATCCCCTTGCCTGCCTCCCACAAATTCCACCAGCCAGGCAAAGTCAAAATCAACCCACAATA
>NW_027138383.1:21715-52358 GCF_035084215.1 Heptranchias perlo | reverse complement strand
TCGATATCAGAGTGCGTCTGCGATATCACGGTACTGAGGATAAGTGGGAGGCGGTGCATTTCGGTGGGAGGGATGAGGAGGCCACCTCCTGCCTGGACAATAAGAGTCTCAACAGGGCGGAGGGATCGAGGGGGGGGACAGATACACACATCACTGAAAGCAGCGACCGCAGGTTAATAAGGCCGTAAAAAAGGCAAATCAAGCTCTGGCCTTCATATCTAGAATTGAAAAGCAGAGAAGTTCTGTTAAACTGGTCAAGAACCTTGGTTAGACCACACTCGGAGCACTGTGCACAGTTCTGGTCTCCATATACCTTGGTTAGACCACACTCGGAGCACTGTGCACAGTTCTAATCTCCATATACCTTGGTTAGACCACACTCGAACACTGTGGACAGTTCTGGTCTCCATATACCTTGGTTAGACCACACTTGGAGCACTGTGCACAGTTCTGGTCTCCATATACCTTGGTTAGACCACACTTGGAGCACTGTGCTCAGTTCTGGTCTCCATATACCTTGTTAGACCACACTTGGAGCACTGTGCACAGTTCTGGTCTCCATATACCTTGGTTCGACCACACTTGGAGCACTGTGCACAGTTCTGGTCTCCATATACCTTGGTTAGACCACACTTGGAGCACTGTGGACAGTTCTGGTCTCCATATACCTTGGTTAGACCACACTTGGAGCACTGTGGACAGTTCTGGTCTCCATATACCTTGGTTAGACCACACTTGGAGCACTGTGCACAGTTCTGGTCTCCATATACCTTGGTTAGACCACACTTGGAGCACTGTGCACAGTTCTGGTCTCCATATACCTTGGTTAGACCACACTTGGAGCACTGTGGACAGTTCTGGTCTCCATATACCTTGGTTAGACCACACTTGGAGCACTGTGGACAGTTCTGGTCTCCATATACCTTGGTTAGACCACACTTGGAGCACTGTGCACAGTTCTGGTCTCCATATACCTTGGTTAGACCACACTTGGAGCACTGTGCACAGTTCTGGTCTCCATATACCTTGGTTAGACCACACTTGGAGCACTGTGCACAGTTCTGGTCTCCATATACCTTGGTTGGACCACACTTGGAGCACTGTGCACAGTTCTGTCTCCATATACCTTGGTTAGACCACACTTGGAGCACTGTGCACAGTTCTGGTCTCCATATTATAAAAAGGATATAGAGGCACTGGAGAAGGTGCAAAAAAGATTGACAAGGATGATACCAGAACTGAGAGGTTTCTAACTATCAGGAAAGACTGAACAGACTGGGGCTCTTTTCTCTAGAAAAGAGAAGACTGAGGGGTGACCTGATGGAGGTCTTTAAGATCATGAAAGAGTTCGATAGGGTAGACGGAGAGAAGATGTCTCCACTTGTGGGGGAGACCAGAACTAGGGGGGGGGGCCATAAATATAAGAGAGTCACCAATAAATCCAATGGGGAATTCAGGAGAAACTTCTTTCCCCAGAGAGCGGTGGGAATGGGGAACTCGCTCCCACAAGGAGTAGTCGAGGGGAATAGTGGAGATGGATTTAAGGGGGAAGCTGGATAGACACATGAGGGAGAAAGGAATGGAAGGAGAGGGGGAGAGGGGGAGACGGAGTAGGGGAGGGAGGAGGCTCGTGTGGAGCAGAAACACCAGCATGGACCTGTTGGGCCGAATGGCCTGTTTCTCTTCTGTATATTCTTTGTAATGGCAGAGCACGTTCGAGGGGCTGAATGGACCCACTCCTGTTCCAATGGGACCTCCCAGATACAGGAGTGTGAGAGAGAGGGTTAGTGGGACCTCCTCAGATACAGGAGTGTGAGAGAGAGGGTTAGAGGGACCTCCCAGATACAGGAGTGTGTGAGAGAGGTTAGAGGGACCTCCCCAGATACAGGAGTGTGAGAGAGAGGGGTTAGAGGGACCTCCCCAGATACAGGAGTGTGAGAGAGGGGTTAGAGGGACCTCCCCAGATACAGGAGTGTGAGAGAGAGGGGTTAGAGGGACCTCCCCAGATACAGGAGTGTGAGAGAGGGGTTAGAGGGACCTCCCCAGATACAGGAGTGTGTGAGAGAGGTTAGAGGGACCTCCCCAGATACAGGAGTGTGAGAGAGAGGGGTTAGAGGGACCTCCCCAGATACAGGAGTGTGAGAGAGAGGGTTAGAGGGACCTCCCCAGATACAGGAGTGTGAGAGAGATGGGTTGGAGGGACCTCCCAGATACAGGAGAGTGAGAGAGAGGGGTTAGAGGGACTCCCCAGATACAGGAGTGTGAGAGAGAGGTTAGAGGACCTCCCCAGATACAGGAGTGTGTGAGAGAGGGGTTAGAGGGACCTCCCCAGATACAGGAGTGTGTGAGAGAGGGGTTAGAGGGACCTCCCCAGATACAGGAGTGTGTGAGAGGGGGGTTAGAGGGACCTCCCCAGATACAGGAGTGCGAGAGAGGGGTTAGAGGGACCTCCCCAGATACAGGAGTGTGAGAGAGGGGTTAGAGGGACCTCCCCAGATACAGGAGTGTGAGAGAGGGGTTAGAGGGACCTCCCCAGATACAGGAGTGTGAGACAGGGGTTAGAGGGACCTCCCCAGATACAGGAGTGTGAGACAGGGGTTAGAGGGACCTCCCCAGATACAGGAGTGTGAGAGAGATGGGTTCGAGGGACCTCCCCAGATACAGGAGAGTGAGAGAGAGGGGTTAGAGGGACCTCCCCAGATACAGGAGTGTGAGAGAGAGGTGAGAGGGACCTCCCCAGATACAGGAGTGTGTGAGAGAGAGGGGTTAGAGGGACCTCCCCAGATACAGGAGTGTGAGAGAGAGAGGGGTTAGAGGGACCTCCCCAGATACAGGAGTGTGAGAGAGAGGGGTTAGAGGGACCTCCCCAGATACAGGAGTGTGAGAGAGAGGGGTTAGAGGGACCTCCCCAGATACAGGAGTGTGTGAGAGAGAGGGGTTAGAGGGACCTCCCCAGATACAGGAGTGTGAGAGAGAGAGGGGTTAGAGGGACCTCCCCAGATACAGGAGTGTGAGAGAGAGGGGTTAGAGGGACCTCCCCAGATACAGGAGTGTGTGAGAGGGGTTAGAGGGACCTCCCCAGATACAGGAGTGTGAGAGAGAGGGGTTAGAGGGACCTCCCCAGATACAGGAGTGTGAGAGAGGGGTTAGAGGGACCTCCCCAGATACAGGAGTGTGTGAGAGAGGGGTTAGAGAGACCTCCCCAGATACAGGAGTGTGAGAGAGAGGGTTAGAGGGATCTCCCAGATACAGGAGTGAGAGAGAGAGGGGTTAGAGGGACCTCCCCAGATACAGGAGTGTGAGAGAGAGGGGGTTAGAGGGACCTCCCCAGATACAGGAGTGTGAGAGAGAGGGGTTAGAGGGACCTCCCCAGATACAGGAGTGTGAGAGAGTGGGGTTCGAGGGACCTCCCCAGATACAGGAGTGTGAGAGAGAGGGGTTAGAGGGACCTCCCCAGATACAGGAGTGTGTGAGAGAGGGGGTTTGAGGGACCTCCCCAGATACAGGAGTGTGTGAGAGAGGGGTTAGAGGGACCTCCCCAGATACAGGAGTGTGAGAGAGGGGTTAGAGGGACCTCCCCAGATACAGGAGTGTGAGAGAGGGGTTAGAGGGACCTCCCCAGATACAGGAGTGTGTGAGAGAGGGGTTAGAGGGACCTCCCCAGATACAGGAGTGTGAGAGAGAGGGGTTAGAGGGACCCTCCCCAGATACAGGAGTGTGAGAGAGAGGGGTTAGAGGGACCTCCCTAGATACAGGAGTGTGAGAGAGAGGGGTTAGAGGGACCTCCCCAGATACAGGAGTGTGAGAGAGAGGGGTTAGAGGGACCTCCCAGATACAGGAGTGTGAGAGAGAGGGGTTAGAGGGACCTCCCCAGACACAGGAGTATGGGCTGGCTTCGTAACCCGCACGCCAGGCCTGACTTCGGGCCTACCACGGCCGCTGGGCCCGGAATGGAGCCTGGGCCTTTCCTGCCCTCGTGCCCCACGTTTGCGGTGGGGGCGTTTATTTGTGGGAGGGGGTTGGGGTTTTACCCGTCTAATGGCCGGCTCTCGCCCCCCGTTACCCCCCCCGAAGGACGACACGCTGAGGATCATCTACGCCTGTTCCAGTGAGGTCCCCACCAGCCTGACCAGATCCCGTACCACGAGGTGGTGGTTGGGGTGCGGTCCCTGCGTCTCCTCGACTACGGGAGCGCTGTGCGCCCAACACCCGCCAACAGCTCCTCCTTCGACATACTGATGGAGGTGAGTGAAGGACGATTCTCCATTTCCTCCCCCTCCTCGCAGACACTCCACCCTCCCTCCACCTCCCGGGAGGGCCCTCTCCTCCCTCTCCCTCTCCCTCCACCTCCGGGAGGGCCCTCTCCTCTCTCTCTCTCCTCTCCCTCCACCTCCCGGGAGGGCCCTCTCCTCTCTCTCTCCCTCCCTCTCCCTCCACCTCCCGGGAGGGCCCTCTTCTCTCCCTCCCTCTCCCTCCACCTCCCGGGAGGGCCCTCTCCTCTCTCTCCCTCTCCCTCTCCCTCCACCTCCCGGGAGGGCCCTCTCCTCTCTCTCTCTCTCCCTCTCCCTCCACCTCCCGGGAGGGCCCTCTCCTCTCTCACTCTCCCTCTCCTCTCTCTCTCTCTCCCTCCACCTCCCGGGAGGGCCCTCTCCTCTCTCTCTCCCTCTCCCTCCACCTCCCGGGAGGGCCCTCTCCTCTCTCTCCCTCCCTCTCCCTCCACCTCCCGGGAGGGCCCTCTCCTCTCTCTCTCTCCCTCTCCCTCTCCCTCCCGGGAGGGCCCTCTCCTCTCTCTCTCTCCCTCTCCCTCCACCTCCCGGGAGGGCCCTCTCCTCTCTCTCTCTCCCTCTCCCTCCATCTCCCGGAGGGCCCTCTCCTCTCTCTCTCCCTCCCTCTCCCTCCACCTCCGGGAGGGCCCTCTCTCTCTCTCTCCCTCTCCCTCCACCTCCCGGGAGGGCCCTCTCCTCTCTCTCTCTCCCTCCCCTCTCCCTCCGGGAGGGCCCTCTCCTCTCTCTCTCTCCCTCTCCCTCCACCTCCCGGGAGGGCCCTCTCCTCTCTCTCTCCCTCCCTCCACCTCCCGGGAGGGCCCTCTCCTCTCTCTCTCCCTCCCTCCCTCCCTCTCCCTCCACCTCCCGGGAGGGCCCTCTCCTCTCTCTCTCTCTCCCTCTCCCTCTCCCTCCACCTCCCGGGAGGGCCCTCTCCTCTCTCTCCCTCCCTCTCCCTCTCCCTCCCGGGAGGGCCCTCTCCTCTCTCTCTCTCTCCCTCTCCCTCTCCCTCCACCTCCCGGGAGGGCCCTCTCCTCTCTCTCTCTCCTCTCCCTCTCCCTCCACCTCCCGGGAGGGCCCTCTCCTCTCTCCCTCTCCCTCCCTCTCCCTCTCCCTCCCGGTAGGGCCCTCTCCTCTCTCTCTCCCTCTCCCTCTCCCTCCACCTCCCGGGAGGGCCCTCTCCTCCCTCTCTCTCCTCTCCCTCTCCCTCCACCTCCCGGAGGGCCCTCTCCTCCCTCTCCCTCTCCCTCCACCTCCCGGGAGGGCCCTCTCCTCTCTCTCTCCCTCCCTCTCCCTCCACCTCCCGGGAGGGCCCTCTCCTCTCTCTCCCTCTCCCTCTCCCTCCACCTCCCGGGAGGGCCCTCTCCTCTCTCTCCCTCCCTCTCCCTCCACCTCCCGGGAGGGCCCTCTCTCTCTCTCTCTCCCCCTCTCCCTCCACCTCCCGGGAGGGCCCTCTCCTCTCTCCCTCTCCCTCTCCCTCCACCTCCCGGAGGGCCCTCTCCTCTCTCTCTCTCCCTCTCTCTCCCTCCACCTCCCGGGAGGGCCCTCTCCTCTCTCTCCCTCCCTCTCCCTCCACCTCCCGGGAGGGCCCTCTCCTCTCTCTCTCTCTCCCTCTCCCTCCACCTCCCGGAGGGCCCTCTCTCTCTCCCTCTCCCTCTCCCTCCACCTCCCGGGAGGGCCCTCTCCTCTCTCTCTCTCTCCCTCTCCCTCCACCTCCCGGGAGGGCCCTCTCCTCCCTCTCTCCTCTCCCTCCACCTCCCGGGAGGGCCCTCTCCTCTCTCTCTCTCTCCCTCTCCCTCCACCTCCCGGGAGGGCCCTCTCCTCTCTCTCTCTCCTCTCCCTCCACCTCCGGGAGGGCCCTCTCCTTTCTCTCTCTCCCTCTCCTCCACCTCCCGGGAGGGCCCTCTCCTCCTCTCCCTCTCCCTCTCCCTCCACCTCCCGGGAGGGCCCTCTCCTCTCTCTCTCTCTCTCTCCCTCCACCTCCCGGGAGGGCCCTCTCCTCTCTCTCCCTCTCCCTCTCCCTCCACCTCCCGGGAGGGCCCTCTCCTCCTCTCTCCCTCTCTCTCTCCCTCTCCCTCCCGGGAGGGCCCTCTCCTCTCTCCCTCTCCCTCTCCCTCCACCTCCCGGGAGGGCCCTCTCCTCTCTCTCTCCCTCTCCCTCCACCTCCCGGGAGGGCCCTCTCTCTCTCTCCCTCTCCCTCTCCCTCTCCCTCCCGGGAGGGCCCTCTCCTCTCTCTCTCTCCCTCTCCTCCACCTCCGGGAGGGCCCTCTCCTCTCTCTCTCTCCCTCTCCCTCCACCTCCCGGGAGGGCCCTCTCCTCTCTCTCCCTCTCCCTCTCCCTCCACCTCCCGGGAGGGCCCTCTCCTCTCTCTCTCCCTCCCTCTCCCTCCACCTCCCGGGAGGGCCCTCTCCTCTCTCTCCTCCCTCTCCCTCCACCTCCCGGGAGGGCCCTCTGCTCTCTCTCCCTCCCTCTCCCTCTCCCTCCCGGGAGGGCCCTCTCCTCTCTCTCTCTCCCTCTCCCTCCACCTCCCGGAGGGCCCTCTCCTCTCTCTCCCTCCCTCTCCCTCCACCTCCCGGGAGGGCCCTCTCCTCTCTCTCTCCCTCCCTCTCCCTCCACCTCCCGGGAGGGCCCTCTCCTCTCTCTCTCCCTCCCTCTCCCTCCACCTCCCGGGAGGGCCCTCTCCTCTCCTCTCTCTCCCTCTCCCTCCACCTCCCGGGAGGGCCCTCTCCTCCCTCTCTCTCTCCCACTCCTCCACCTCCCGGGAGGGCCCTCTCCTCTCTCTCTCTCCCTCTCCCTCCACCTCCCGGGAGGGCCCTCTCCTCTCTCTCCCTCCCTCTCCCTCCACCTCCCGGGAGGGCCCTCTCCTCTCTCTCTCTCCCTCTCCCTCTCCCTCCCGGGAGGGCCCTCTCCTCTCTCTCTCTCTCCCTCTCCCTCCACCTCCCGGGAGGGCCCTCTCCTCCCTCTCCCTCTCCCTCCACCTCCCGGGAGGGCCCTCTCCTCTCTCTCCCTCCCTCTCCCTCCACCTCCAGGAGAGGGCCCTCTCCCCTCTCTCCCTCTCCCTCTCCCTCCCGGGAGGGCCCTCTCCCCTCTCTCCTCTCCCTCTCCCTCCCGGGAGGGCCCTCTCCTCTCTCTCTCTGTCCATCTCTCTTTCTCTGTCTCTATCTCTCCCTTTTTCACTTTCTCTCTCTCTATCTCTCTGTCCCTCCCTCTCTACCTTTCTCTCTCCCTCTCTCTCCACTTCTCTCTCTCTCTCTCTCTCTCTCTCTCCACTTCTCCCTCTCTCTCTCTCTCTCTCTCCCTCCCTCTCTCCCTCTCTCCCTCTCTCTCTCTCTCTCTCTCTCTCTTTCCTCTCTTCCAGGGACAACTCCCCCCCTCTGCTCTTCTTCCAATAGTGGGCCGTGGGATCTTTTACACCCGCCCGAGAGGGGCAGACGGGGCCCTCGGTTTAACGTCTCGTCCCGAAAGACGGCACCTCCCACAGTGCGGCGCTCCCTCAGTACTGACCCTCCGACAGTGCGGCGCTCCCTCAGTACCGACCCTCCGACAGTGCGGCGCTCCCTCAGTACTGACCCTCCGACAGTGCGGGGCTCCCTCAGTACCGACCCTCCGACAGTGCGGCGCTCCCTCAGTACCGACCCTCCCACAGTGCGGCGCTCCCTCAGTACTGACCCTCCGACAGTGCGGGGCTCCCTCAGTACTGACCCTCCGACAGTGCGGCGCTCCCTCAGTACTGACCCTCGACAGTGCGGCGCTCTACGACCCCTCCGACAGCGCGGCGCTCCCTCAGTACCGACCCTCCGACAGTGCGGGGCTCCCTCAGTACTGACCCTCCGACAGTGCGGCGCTCCCTCAGTACTGACCCTCCGACAGTGCGGCGCTCCCTCAGTACCGACCCTCCGACAGTGCGGCGCTCCCTCAGTACTGACCCTCCGACAGTGCGGGGCTCCCTCAGTACTGACCCTCCGACAGTGCGGGGCTCCCTCAGTACCGACCCTCCCACAGTGCGGCGCTCCCTCGGCACCGACCCTCCGACAGTGCGGCGCTCCCTCAGTACCGACCCTCCGACAGTGCGGCGCTCCCTCAGTACTGACCCTCCGACAGTGCGGCGCTCCCTCAGGACCGACCCTCCGACGGTGCGGCGCTCCCTCAGTACCGACCCTCCGACGGTGCGGCGCTCCCTCAGTACCGACCCTCCGACAGTGCGGCTCTCCCTCAGTACCGACCCTCCGACAGTGCGGCTCTCCCTCAGTACCGACCCTCCGACAGTGCGGCTCTCCCTCAGTACCGACCCTCCGACAGTGCAGCGCTCCCTCAGTACCGACCCTCCGACAGTGCGGCGCTCCCTCAGTACTGACCCTCCGACAGTGCGGCTCTCCCTCAGTACCGACCCTCCGACAGTGCGGCGCTCCCTCGGTACCGACCCTCCGACAGTGCGGCGCTCCCTCGGTACTGACCCTCCGACAGTGCGGCGCTCCCTCGGTACTGACCCTCCGACAGTGCGGCGCTCCCTCGGTACCGACCCTCCGACAGTGCGGCGCTCCCTCGGGTACCGACCCCTCCGACAGTGCGGCGCTCCCTCGGTACTGACCCTCCGACAGTGCGGCGCTCCCTCGGTACTGACCCTCCGACAGTGCGGCGCTCCCTCGGTACCGACCCTCCGACAGTGCGGCGCTCCCTCGGTACTGACCCTCCGACAGCGCGGCCCTCCCTCAGTACTGGGCAGAGTCTCTGGGGTGTGAACCGTCAGACTGAGAGGACAGAGAGTCACCGAATGTCCTTGTCTTGTCTCGCAGATCACTCTCCCCCGGTTTGACACGTTCTACGCTTGCCAATTGGGGAAACTGAAATATTTCGGGCAGAAGCATCATATCTACATGGTAAGGAAAGGGGAGACGCAGAGAACAACAGAGAGAGAGCACTGACTGTGTGTATAACAGGACTGAGTGTCCCAGCACTGACTGTGTGTATAACAGGACTGAGTGTCCCAGCACTGACTGTGTGTATAACAGGACTGAGTGTCCCAGCACTGACTGTGTGTATAACAGGACTGAGTGTCCCAGCACTGACTGTGTGTATAACAGGACTGAGTGTCCCAGCACTGACTGTGTGTATAACAGGACTGAGTGTCCCAGCACTGACTGTGTGTATAACAGGACTGAGTGTCCCAGCACTGACTGTGTGTATAACAGGACTGAGTGTCCCAGCACTGACTGTGTGTATAACAGGACTGAGTGTCCCAGCACTGACTCTGTGTATAACAGGACTGAGTGTCCCAGCACTGACTGTGTGTATAACAGGACTGAGTGTCCCAGCACTGACTGTGTGTATAACAGGACTGAGTGTCCCAGCACAGACTGTGTGTATAACAGGACTGAGTGTCCCAGCACTGACTGTGTGTATAACAGGACTGAGTGTCCCAGCACTGACTGTGTGTACAACAGGACTGAGTGTCCCAGCACCGACTGTGTGTATAACAGGACTGAGTGTCCCAGCACTGAGTGTGTGTATAACAGGACTGAGTGTCCCAGCACTGACTGTGTGTGTAACAGGACTGAGTGTCCCAGCACTGAGTGTGTGTATAACAGGACTGAGTGTCCCAGCACTGACTATGTGTATAACAGGACTGAGGGTCCCAGCACTGACTGTGTGTATAACAGGACTGAGAGTCCCAGCACTGACTGTGTGTATAACAGGACTGAGTGTCCCAGCACTGACTGTGTGTATAACAGGACTGAGTGTCCCAGCACTGACTGTGTGTATAACAGGACTGAGTGTCCCAGCACTGAGTGTGTGTATAACAGGACTGAGTGTCCCAGCACTGACTGTGTGTATAACAGGACTGAGTGTCCCAGCACTGACTGTGTGTATAACAGGACTGAGTGTCCCAGCACTGACTGTGTGTATAACAGGACTGAGTGTCCCAGCACTGACTGTGTGTATAACAGGACTGAGAGTCCCAGCACTGACTGTGTGTATAACAGGACTGAGTGTCCCAGCACTGACTGTGTGTATAACAGGACTGAGTGTCCCAGCACTGACTGTGTGTGTAACAGGACTGAGTGTCCCAGCACTGACTGTGTGTATAACAGGACTGAGTGTCCCAGCACTGACTGTGTGTATAACAGGACTGAGTGTCCCAGCACTGACTGTGTGTGTAAAAGCACTGAGTGTCCCAGCACTGACTGTGTGTATAACAGGACTGAGTGTCCCAGCACTGACTGTGTGTATAACAGGACTGAGTGTCCCAGCACTGACTGTGTGTGTAACAGGACTGAGTGTCCCAGCACTGACTGTGTGTGTAACAGGACTGAGTGTCCCAGCACTGACTGTGTGTATAACAGGACTGAGTGTCCCAGCACTGACTGTGTGTATAACAGGACTGAGTGTCCCAGCACTGAGTGTGTGTATAACAGGACTGAGTGTCCCAGCACTGACTGTGTGTATAACAGGACTGAGTGTCCCAGCACTGACTGTGTGTATAACAGGACTGAGTGTCCCAGCACTGACTGTGTGTATAACAGGACTGAGTGTCCCAGCACTGACTGTGTGTATAACAGGACTGAGAGTCCCAGCACTGACTGTGTGTATAACAGGACTGAGTGTCCCAGCCACTGACTGTGTGTATAACAGGACTGAGTGTCCAGCACTGACTGTGTGTGTAACAGGACTGAGTGTCCCAGCACTGACTGTGTGTATAACAGGACTGAGTGTCCCAGCACTGACTGTGTGTATAACAGGACTGAGTGTCCCAGCACTGACTGTGTGTGTAAAAGCACTGAGTGTCCCAGCACTGACTGTGTGTATAACAGGACTGAGTGTCCCAGCACTGACTGTGTGTATAACAGGACTGAGTGTCCCAGCACTGACTGTGTGTATAACAGGACTGAGTGTCCCAGCACTGACTGTGTGTATAACAGGACTGAGTGTCCCAGCACAGACTGTGTGTATAACAGGACTGAGTGTCCCAGCACTGACTGTGTGTATAACAGGACTGAGTGTCCCAGCACTGACTGTGTGTATAACAGGACTGAGTGTCCCAGCACTGACTGTGTGTATAACAGGACTGAGTGTCCCAGCACCGACTGTGTGTATAACAGGACTGAGTGTCCCAGCACTGAGTGTGTGTATAACAGGACTGAGTGTCCCAGCACTGACTGTGTGTGTAACAGGACTGAGTGTCCCAGCACTGAGTGTGTGTATAACAGGACTGAGTGTCCCAGCACTGACTATGTGTATAACAGGACTGAGGGTCCCAGCACTGACTGTGTGTATAACAGGACTGAGAGTCCCAGCACTGACTGTGTGTATAACAGGACTGAGTGTCCCAGCACTGACTGTGTGTATAACAGGACTGAGTGTCCCAGCACTGACTGTGTGTATAACAGGACTGAGTGTCCCAGCACTGAGTGTGTGTATAACAGGACTGAGTGTCCCAGCACTGACTGTGTGTATAACAGGACTGAGTGTCCCAGCACTGAGTGTGTGTATAACAGGACTGAGTGTCCCAGCACTGACTGTGTGTATAACAGGACTGAGAGTCCCAGCACTGACTGTGTGTATAACAGGACTGAGTGTCCCAGCACTGACTGTGTGTATAACAGGACTGAGTGTCCCAGCACTGACTGTGTGTGTAACAGGACTGAGTGTCCCAGCACTGACTGTGTGTATAACAGGACCGAGTGTCCCAGCACTGACTGTGTGTGTAACAGGACTGAGTGTCCCAGCACTGACTGTGTGTGTAACAGGACTGAGTGTCCCAGCACTGAGTGTGTGTATAACAGGACTGAGTGTCCCAGCACTGACTGTGTGTGTAAAAGCACTGAGTGTCCCAGCACTGACTGTGTGTATAACAGGACTGAGTGTCCCAGCACTGACTGTGTGTATAACAGGACTGAGTGTCCCAGCACTGAGTGTGTGTATAACAGGACTGAGTGTCCCAGCACTGACTGTGTGTATAACAGGACTGAGTGTCCCAGCACCGACTGTGTGTATAACAGGACTGAGTGTCCCAGCACTGAGTGTGTGTATAACAGGACTGAGTGTCCCAGCACTGACTGTGTGTATAACAGGACTGAGTGTCCCAGCACTGAGTGTGTGTATAACAGGACTGAGTGTCCCAGCACTGACTGTGTGTATAACAGGACTGAGTGTCCCAGCACTGACTGTGTGTATAACAGGACTGAGTGTCCCAGCACTGACTGTGTGTATAACAGGACTGAGAGTCCCAGCACTGACTGTGTGTATAACAGGACTGAGTGTCCCAGCACTGACTGTGTGTATAACAGGACTGAGTGTCCCAGCACTGACTGTGTGTGTAACAGGACTGAGTGTCCCAGCACTGACTGTGTGTGTAACAGGACTGAGTGTCCCAGCACTGACTGTGTGTATAACAGGACTGAGTGTCCCAGCACTGACTGTGTGTGTAAAAGCACTGAGTGTCCCAGCACTGACTGTGTGTATAACAGGACTGAGTGTCCCGGCACTGAGTGTGTGTATAACAGGACTGAGTGTCCCAGCACTGACTGTGTGTGTAACA
Organism: Heptranchias perlo; assembly: GCF_035084215.1. NCBI lineage: Eukaryota > Metazoa > Chordata > Chondrichthyes > Hexanchiformes > Hexanchidae > Heptranchias > Heptranchias perlo. The sequence goes on along the minus strand of NW_027138383.1, from coordinate 39,560 downwards.
GGACTGAGTGTCCCAGCACTGAGTGTGTGTATAACAGGACTGAGTGTCCCAGCACTGACTGTGTGTATAACAGGACTGAGTGTCCCAGCACCGACTGTGTGTATAACAGGACTGAGTGTCCCAGCACTGAGTGTGTGTATAACAGGACTGAGTGTCCCAGCACTGACTGTGTGTATAACAGGACTGAGTGTCCCAGCACTAAGTGTGTGTATAACAGGACTGAGTGTCCCAGCACTGAGTGTGTGTATAACAGGAATGAGTGTCCCAGCACTGACTGTGTGTATAACAGGACTGAGTGTCCCAGCACTGACTGTGTGTATAACAGGACTGAGTGTCCCAGCACTGACTGTGTGTATAACAGGACTGAGTGTCCCAGCACTGACTGTGTGTGTAACAGGACTGAGTGTCCCAGCACTGACTGTGTGTGTAACAGGACTGAGTGTCCCAGCACTGACTGTGTGTATAACAGGACTGAGTGTCCCAGCACTGACTGTGTGTATAACAGGACTGAGTGTCCCAGCACTGACTGTGTGTGTAAAAGCACTGAGTGTCCCAGCACTGACTGTGTGTATAACAGGACTGAGTGTCCCAGCACTGACTGTGTGTATAACAGGACTGAGTGTCCCAGCACTGACTGTGTGTATAACAGGACTGAGTGTCCCAGCACTGACTGTGTGTATAACAGGACTGAGTGTCCCAGCACAGACTGTGTGTATAACAGGACTGAGTGTCCCAGCACTGACTGTGTGTATAACAGGACTGAGTGTCCCAGCACTGACTGTGTGTACAACAGGACTGAGTGTCCCAGCACCGACTGTGTGTATAACAGGACTGAGTGTCCCAGCACTGAGTGTGTGTATAACAGGACTGAGTGTCCCAGCACTGACTGTGTGTGTAACAGGACTGAGTGTCCCAGCACTGAGTGTGTGTATAACAGGACTGAGTGTCCCAGCACTGACTATGTGTATAACAGGACTGAGGGTCCCAGCACTGACTGTGTGTATAACAGGACTGAGAGTCCCAGCACTGACTGTGTGTATAACAGGACTGAGTGTCCCAGCACTGACTGTGTGTATAACAGGACTGAGTGTCCCAGCACTGACTGTGTGTATAACAGGACTGAGTGTCCCAGCACTGAGTGTGTGTATAACAGGACTGAGTGTCCCAGCACTGACTGTGTGTATAACAGGACTGAGTGTCCCAGCACTGACTGTGTGTATAACAGGACTGAGTGTCCCAGCACTGACTGTGTGTATAACAGGACTGAGAGTCCCAGCACTGACTGTGTGTATAACAGGACTGAGTGTCCCAGCACTGACTGTGTGTATAACAGGACTGAGTGTCCCAGCACTGACTGTGTGTGTAACAGGACTGAGTGTCCCAGCACTGACTGTGTGTATAACAGGACCGAGTGTCCCAGCACTGACTGTGTGTGTAACAGGACTGAGTGTCCCAGCACTGACTGTGTGTGTAACAGGACTGAGTGTCCCAGCACTGACTGTGTGTATAACAGGACTGAGTGTCCCAGCACTGACTGTGTGTGTAAAAGCACTGAGTGTCCCAGCACTGACTGTGTGTATAACAGGACTGAGTGTCCCAGCACTGAGTGTGTGTATAACAGGACTGAGTGTCCCAGCACTGACTGTGTGTATAACAGGACTGAGTGTCCCAGCACTGAGTGTGTGTATAACAGGACTGAGTGTCCCAGCACTGACTGTGTGTATAACAGGACTGAGTGTCCCAGCACCGACTGTGTGTATAACAGGACTGAGTGTCCCAGCACTGAGTGTGTGTATAACAGGACTGAGTGTCCCAGCACTGACTGTGTGTATAACAGGACTGAGTGTCCCAGCACTGAGTGTGTGTATAACAGGACTGAGTGTCCCAGCACTGACTGTGTGTATAACAGGACTGAGTGTCCCAGCACTGACTGTGTGTATAACAGGACTGAGTGTCCCAGCACTGACTGTGTGTATAACAGGACTGAGTGTCCCAGCACTGACTGTGTGTGTAACAGGACTGAGTGTCCCAGCACTGACTGTGTGTGTAACAGGACTGAGTGTCCCAGCACTGACTGTGTGTATAACAGGACTGAGTGTCCCAGCACTGACTGTGTGTGTAAAAGCACTGAGTGTCCCAGCACTGACTGTGTGTATAACAGGACTGAGTGTCCCAGCACTGAGTGTGTGTATAACAGGACTGAGTGTCCCAGCACTGACTGTGTGTATAACAGGACTGAGTGTCCCAGCACTGAGTGTGTGTATAACAGGACTGAGTGTCCCAGCACTGACTGTGTGTATAACAGGACTGAGTGTCCCAGCACCGACTGTGTGTATAACAGGACTGAGTGTCCCAGCACTGAGTGTGTGTATAACAGGACTGAGTGTCCCAGCACTGACTGTGTGTATAACAGGACTGAGTGTCCCAGCACTAAGTGTGTGTATAACAGGACTGAGTGTCCCAGCACTGACTGTGTGTATAACAGGACTGAGTGTCCCAGCACTGACTGTGTGTATAACAGGACTGAGTGTCCCAGCACTGACTGTGTGTATAACAGGACTGAGTGTCCCAGCACTGACTGTGTGTATAACAGGACTGAGAGTCCCAGCACTGACTGTGTGTACAACAGGACTGAGTGTCCCAGCACCGACTGTGTGTATGACAGGACTGAGTGTCCCAGCACTGACTGTGTGTATAACAGGACTGAGTGTCCCAGCACTGACTGTGTGTATAACAGGACTGAGAGTCCCAGCACTGACTGTGTGTACAACAGGACTGAGTGTCCCAGCACCGACTGTGTGTATAACAGGACTGAGTGTCCCAGCACTGACTGTGTGTATAACAGGACCGAGTGTCCCAGCACTGACTGTGTGTATAACAGGACTGACTGTCCCAGCACTGACTGTGTGTATAACAGGATGTGGGGAGAAGGTGGGGAGGTGGGAGTGAGGGACACGGGGAGAAGGCGGGGAGGTGGGAGTGAGGGATACGGGGAGAAGGTGGGAGTGAGGGACACGGGGGAGAAGGCGGGGAGGTGGGAGTGAGGGACACGGGGGAGAAGGCGGGGAGGTGGGAGTGAGGGATACGGGGAGAAGGCGGGGAGGTGGGAGTGAGGGATACGGGGGAGAAGGCGGGGAGGTGGGAGTGAGGACACGGGGAGAAGGCGGGGAGGTGGGAGTGAGGGATACTGGGGAGAAGGCGGGGAGGTGGGAGTGAGGGACACGGGGAGAAGGCGGGGAGGTGGGAGTGAGGGATACGGGGAGAATGCGGGGAGGTGGGAGTGAGGGACACGGGGAGAAGGCGGGGAGGTGGGAGTGAGGGACACGGGGAGAAGGCGGGGAGGTGGGAGTGAGGGACACGGGGAGAAGGTGGGGAGGTGGGAGTGAGGGACACGGGGAGAAGGTGGGGAGGTGGGAGTGAGGGATACGGGGAGAAGGTGGGGAGGTGGGAGTGAGGGACACGGGGAGAAGGCGGGGAGGTGGGAGTGAGGGACACGGGGAGAAGGCGGGGAGGTGGGAGTGAGGGACACGGGGAGAAGGTGGGGAGGTGGGAGTGAGGGATACGGGGAGAAGGTGGGGAGGTGGGAGTGAGGGACACGGGGGAGAAGGTGGGAGTGAGGGATACGGGGAGAAGGCGGGGAGGTGGGAGTGAGGGACACGGGGGAGAAGGTGGGAGCGAGGGATACGGGGGAGAAGGCGGGGAGGTGGGAGTGAGGGACACGGGGGAGAAGGCGGGGAGGTGGGAGTGAGGGACACGGGGGAGAAGGCGGGGAGGTGGGAGTGAGGGACACGGGGGAGAAGGTGGGAGTGAGGGATACGGGGGAGAAGGTGGGCCACCCAGAAGGATGGTTTGAGGCCCTGACCCTCTGACTCCCTCCCTGTGTTTTCCCCGCAGATTGAACCCGTCATCGCAGACCAGAACACTGCTTATGTCCATCACATTCTCCTGCACCTGTGCCCAAGGTCCTACAATGACAGCATGATGTTGCGCCCCCAGAGCTGCTTTGGGAACGAGCATCGGGTGTTCAGTGGCTGTGTTGAGCTGCTTGCCGGTTGGGCGTTCGGAGGGAAGGCATGGCATGTTCTCTCTTTGCAAGCAAAAGGCTCGTCGTGTGGCGCCCTGCCTGGACTCTCCCTCCTTCCAGAGAGAGAGAGAGAGAGAGGCGGATAGGTTTGGGGAGGGAATTCCAGAGGCTTGGGGGCACCCGGGCAGCTGAAGGCACGGCCGCCAATGGTGGAGCGATGGGAATCGGGGGGGGGTGGGATGCGCTGGAGGCCAGAATCGGAGGAGCGCAGAGATCTCGGAGGGTTTGTCGGGGGCTGGAGGAGGTTACAGAGATAGGGAGGGGGGGGCGAGGGCCATGCAGAGATCTCGGAGGGTTTGTAGGGGGCTGGAGGAGGTTACAGAGATAGGGAGGAGGGGGCGAGGGCCATGCAGAGATCTCGGAGGGTTTGTAGGGGGCTGGAGGAGGTTACAGAGATAGGGAGGAGGGGGCGAGGGCCATGCAGAGATCTCGGAGGGTTTGTAGGTGGGCTGGAGGAGGTTACAGAGATTGGGAGAGGGGGGGCGAGGGCCATGCAGAGATCTCGGAGGGTTTGTAGGGGGCTGGAGGAGATGCTGACTGCTCTCTGGACTTGCTTTGCAGCAACTAATATATCCCAAAGAGGCTGGATTTCCCCTCGGAGAGCCTGAGGGCCCCATGTACTACATGCTGCAGATACATTACAATAACCCACAGCGTGTCAAAGGTAAGATGTAGGGCAGGAGTGGGAGAGGTGAGCTGCCCCCCAGCCCATGGACACTCTCCCCGATCCATGGACTCTCCCCACCCATTTAATCTCCTCCCACCGCCCATGGACACTCTCCCCTATCATGGGACTCTCCCCACCCATTTAATCTCCTCCCACCGCCCATGGACACTCTCCCCTATCATGGACTCTCCCCACCCATTTAATCTCCTCCCACCGCCCATGGACACTCTCCCCTATCATGGACTCTCCCCACCCATTTAATCTCCTCCCACCGCCCATGGACACTCTCCCCTATCATGGACTCTCCCCACCCATTTAATCTCCTCCCGTAGCCCATGGACACTCTCCCCTATCATGGACTCTCCCCACCCATTTAATCTCCTCCCACCGCCCATGGACACTCTCCCCTATCATGGACTCTCCCCACCCATTTAATCTCCTCCCACAGCCCATGGACACTCTCCGCGATCATGGACTCTCCCCACCCATTTAATCTCCTCCCACCGCCCATGGACACTCTCCCCTATCATGGACTCTCCCCACCCATTTAATCTCCTCCCACCGCCCATGGACACTCTCCCCTATCATGGACTCTCCCCACCCATTTAATCTCCTCCCACCGCCCATGGACACTCTCCCCTATCATGGGACTCTCCCCACCCATTTAATCTCCTCCCACCGCCCATGGACACTCTCCCCTATCATGGACTCTCTCCTCCCGTAGCCCATATTCACTCTCCACTATCATGGACTCTCCCCACCCATTTAATCTCCTCCCGTAGCCCATGTACGCTCTCCCCCACTCTGATGGACTGTTACCCCCCCATCAAAATGCCAACCCATGAGTAGACCACCTCTGGACATATCTCTTGTTTGTCCTCTGCAGGCATCAAGGACAGCTCAGGCATGAGACTCCACGTTACAACCCAACTGCGGGAGCACGATATTGGAATCCTCTGGACTGGCATCGCGCCCGGGCCCCACCAGGTTATCCCGCCTGGTGTACCTTCTTTCAAGAGCTATGGATTCTGCGACACTGCTCCCGCTAACAAGGTACTGCATTGGCGTCCGTGTCATTAATGGTGACAACACCCTGCATTGATGTAGCGCCATTGACGTAGGAAAACATGCCAAGGTGCTTCACAGGAGCGATTATCAGACACCGAACAGGTGACCAAAAGCTTGGCCAAAGAGGGAGGTTTTAAGGAGCGTCTTAAAGGAGGAGAGAGAGAGGGGGAGAGGTTCAGGGAGGGAATTCCAGAGCTTAGGGCCCAGGCAGCTGAAGGCACGGCCGCCAATGGTGGAGCGATGGGAATCGGGGAGAGGCCGGAATCGGAGGGACGCAGAGATCTCGGAGGGTTTGTAGGGGGCTGGAGGAGGTTACAGAGATAGGGAGGGGGGGGCGAGGGCCATGGAGAGATCTCGGAGGGTTTGTAGGGGGCTGGAGGAGGTTACAGAGATAGGGAGGGGGGCGAGGGCCATGGAGGGATTTGAACAGGAGGATGGGAGAATTTTAAAATCGAGGTGTTCCCAGACTGGGAGCCAATGTGGGTCCAGCGAGCACAGGGGGTGATGGGTGAACGGGACTCGGTGCGAGTTAGGATACGGGGGGCGGGAGGAGTTTCAGATGAGCTGATGGTTTCTGAGGGGTGGGAGATGGGAGGCCGGGCCAGGAGAGTGTTGGAATAGTGGAGTCTGGAGGTGACAAAGGGGATGGATGAGGGTGACCACTCTTCAAAAATACTTTATTGATTGTAAAGCATTTTGGGACTTCTTGCGGTCATGAATAGTGAGACAGGAATGCAAGACTTTGGTTCTTGGACAGTGGGAGGGGATTAAATGGGTGGGGAGCGTCCCTGATAGGGGAGAGTGTCCATGGGCGGTGGGAGGAGATTAAATGGGTGGGGAGAGTCCATGATAGGGGAGAGTGTCCATGGGCTACGGGAGGAGATTAAATGGGTGGGGAGAGTCCCATTGATAGGGGAGAGTGTCCATGGGCGGTGGGGGGAGATTAAATGGGTGGGGAGAGTCCATGTTAAGGATTGATGATTTCTTTCAGAGTGTAGACGTGACGTACCCAGACATGATGGTCATCGCCTCACTGCTCCATACACATCTCGTTGGGAGCCAGATCCGTGTCTTGCAATTCAGGTAAGTGAAGGGGGGAAACATGGTGAGTCTCTCCGTCAGGGACCCCTTTTAAAGGGGGAGTCTCTCCCTCTCTCTCTCTCTCTCTCTCTCCCCGTCAGGGACCCCTTTTAAAGAGGGAGTCTGCCCATCATTGTTTGACTGTAACCGGGAGGAGGTGGGCGAGAGGGTTAATCCCCCTCTGATAGGGGAACGGGCCAGTGTCTGTAACAGGGAGGAGGTGGGTGAGAGGGTTAATCCCCCTCCGATAGGGGAACGGGCTGCCCGGTGTCTGTAACCGGGAGGAGGTGGGTGAGAGGGTTAATCCCCCTCCGAAAGGGGAACGGGCTGCCCGGTGTCTGTAACCGGGAGGAGGTGGGCGAGAGGGTTAATCCCCCTCCGATAGGGGAACGGGCTGCCCGGTGTCTGTAACCGGGAGGAGGTGGGTGAGAGGGTTAATCCCCCTCCGAAAGGGGAACAGGCTGCACGGTGCATGTAACTGGGAGGAGGTGGGTGAGAGGGTTAATCCCCCTCCGATAGGGGAACGGGCCGCCCGGTGTCTGTGCTCGGGGAGAGTGGAGTGAGTGGGTTTAAATTAATGGAAATATCTCCTTTGGTTTCAGAGGCGGGAAGCAGGTTGGAATTATCAGCGAGGACAAGATGTACGACTTTGATCTGCAAGAGTCACGATTGTTGAAGGAGCCCGTGAGAGTGCAGAGGGTGAGGGCATCTGGGCAGGTGCCCAAACTAACTGACTACACAACTAACTAATCAGTAAACTTACCAACCAAAGATCGAACTGACTACCCAACTAACTAATCAGTAAACTTACCAACCAAAGATCGAACTGACTACACAACTAACTAATCAGTAAACGGAATGACTACCCAACTAACGAATCAGTAAACTTACCAACCAAAGATCGAACTTACTACCCAACTAACTAATCAGTAAACTTACCAAGCAAAGATCTAACTTACTACCCAACTAACTAATCAGTAAACTTACCAACCAAAAATCTAACTGACTACCCAACTAACTAGTCAGTGAACTTAATGACTACCCAACTAACAATCAGTAAACTTACCAAGCAAAGATCTAACTTACTACCCAACTAACTAATCAGTAAACTTACCAACCAAAAATCTAACTGACTACCCAACTAACTAATCAGTAAACTTACCAACCAAAAATCTAACTGACTACCCAACTAACTAATCAGTAAACGGAATGACTACCCAACTAACTAATCAGTAAACTTACCAAGCAAAGATCTAACTTACTACCCAACTAACTAATCAGTAAACTTACCAACCAAAAATCTAACTGACTACCCAACTAACTAATCAGTAAACGGAATGACTACCCAACTAACTAATCAGTAAACTTACCAACCAAAGATCGAACTTACTACCCAACTAACTAATCAGTAAACTTACCAAGCAAAGATCTAACTTACTACCCAACTAACTAATCAGTAAACTTACCAACCAAAAATCTAACTGACTACCCAACTAACTAATCAGTAAACTTACCAACCAAAGATCCAACTGACTACCTAACTAACTAATCAGTAAACTTACCAAGCAAAGATCTAACTTACTACCCAACTAACTAATCAGTAAACTTACCAACCAAAGATCGAACTTACTACCCAACTAACTAATCAGTAAACTTACCAACCAAAGATCTAACTGACGACCCAACAAATTAATCAGTAAACCTACCAAGCAAAGATCTAACTGACTACCCAACTAACTAATCAGTAAACTTACCAACCAAAGATCGAACTGACTACACAACTAACTAATCAGTAAACTTACCAACCAAAGATCGAACTTACTACCCAACTAACTAATCAGTAAACTTACCAAGCAAAGATCGAACTTACTACCCAACTAACTAATCAGTAAACTTACCAACCAAAGATCGAACTTACGACCCAACTAACTAATCAGTAAACTTACCAACCAAAGATCGAACTGACTACACAACTAACTAATCAGTAAACTTACCAACCAAAGATCGAACTTACTACCCAACTAACTAATCAGTAAACTTACCAAGCAAAGATCTAACTTACTACCCAACTAACTAATCAGTAAACTTACCAAGCAAAGATCGAACTTACTACCCAACTAACTAATCAGTAAACTTACCAACCAAAGATCGAACTTACTACCCAACTAACTAATCAGTAAAATTACCAACCAAAGATCGAACTTACTACCCAACTAACTAATCAGTAAACTTACCAAGCAAAGATCGAACTTACTACCCAACAAACTAATCAGTAAACTTACCAACCAATGATCTAACTGAGCACCCTGTAATTTGCGCCACATTACAGCAACTCACCAAAGCTTCCTCGACAGGACCTCCAGACTCCACGATTCCAACACTCTCCTGGCCCGGTCTCCCACCTCCCCCCCTCAGTAACCATCAGCTCATCTGAAACTCCTCCCGCCCCCGTATCCTAACTCGCACCGAGTCCCGTTCACCCGTCACCCCCCTGTGCTCACTGGACCCGCACTGGCTCCCAGTCAGGGAACGCCTCGATTTTAAAATTCTCAAATCCCTCCATGGCCCTCGCCCCCCCTCCCTATCTCTGTAACCTCCTCCAGCCCCCTACAAACCCTCCGAGATCTCTGCGTGGCCCTCGCCCCCCTCTCCCTATCTCTGTAACCTCCTCCAGCCCCCTACAAACCCTCCGAGATCTCTGCGTGGCCCTCGCCCCCCTCTCCCTATCTCTGTAACCTCCTCCAGCCCCCTACAAACCCTCCGAGATCTCTGCATGGCCCTCGCACCCCCCCTCCCTATCTCTGTAACCTCCTCCAGCCCCCTACAAACCCTCCGAGATCTCTGCATGGCCCTCGCCCCCCCCTCCCTATCCCTGCAACCTCCTCCAGCCCCCCCGACAAACCCTCCGAGATCTCTGCATGGCCCTCGCCCCCCCTCCCTATCTCTGCAACCTCCTCCAGCCCCCTACAAACCCTCCGAGATCTCTGCATGGCCCTCGCCCCCCCTCCCTATCTCTGTAACCTCCTCCAGCCCCCTACAAACCCTCCGAGATCTCTGCATGGCCCTCGCCCCCCCTCCCTATCTCTGTAACCTCCTCCAGCCCCCTACAAACCCTCCGAGATCTCTGCATGGCCCTCGCCCCCCTCCCTATCTCTGTAACCTCCTCCAGCCCCCTACAAACCCTCCGAGATCTCTGCATGGCCCTCGCCCCCCCTCCCTATCTCTGTAACCTCCTCCAGCCCCTACAAACCCTCCGAGATCTCTGCATGGCCCTCGCCCCCCTCCCTATCTCTGTAATCTCCTCCAGCCCCTCAGCCTTCCAGATGGAGACAACATCCTTTCCCATGACTCGGTGACGTCCCAGTCAGGAACTTTACGAACAGCTAGTTAACGAACTCCGAATTAACCAGGTTAACCGGGTTAACATGCGGTTTCTCTCCAGGGAGATGTGATAATAACCGAGTGTACCTACAACACGATGGAAAGATCAAAACTGACATTGGTAAGTGTGGACCGAGAGATATCAGAGTGTTAGTGAGGGGTGTGGGATATATCAGAGTGTTACAGTGAGGGGTGTGGGATATATCAGAGTGTTACAGTGAGGGGTGTGGGGTATATCAGAGAGTGTTACAGTGAGGGGTGTGGGATATATCAGAGTGTTACAGTGAGGGGTGTGGGATATATCAGAGTGTTACAGTGAGGGGTGTGGGATATATCAGTGTGTTACAGTGAGGGGTGTGGGATATATCAGAGTGTTACAGTGAGGGGTGTGGGGTATATCAGAGTGTTACAGTGAGGGGTGTGGGTATCAGGTCAGTGGGGTGGGTATATCAGAGTGTTACAGTGAGGGGTGTGGGATATATCAGAGTGTTACAGTGAGGGGTGTGGGATATATCAGAGTGTTACAGTGAGGGGTGTGGGGTATATCAGAGTGTTACAGTGAGGGTGTGGGATATATCAGAGTGTTACAGTGAGGGGTGTGGGATATATCAGAGTGTTACAGTGAGGGGTGTGGGATATATCAGAGTGTTACAGTGAGGGGTGTGGGATATATCAGAGTGTTACAGTGAGGGGTGTGGGATATATCAGAGTGTTACAGTGAGGGGTGTGGGATATATCAGAGTGTTACAGTGAGGGGTGTGGGGTATATCAGAGTGTTACAGTGAGGGGTGCGGGTTATATCAGAGTGTTACAGTGAGGGGTGCGGGGTATATCAGAGTGTTACAGTGAGGGGTGTGGGATATATCAGAGTGTTACAGTGAGGGGTGTGGGATATATCAGAGTGTTACAGTGAGGGGTGTGGGGTATATCAGAGTGTTACAGTGAGGGGTGTGGGATATATCAGAGTGTTACAGTGAGGGGTGTGGGGTATATCAGAGTGTTACAGTGAGGGGTGTGGGATATATCAGAGTGTTACAGTGAGGGGTGTGGGTTATATCAGAGTGTTACAGTGAGGGGTGTGGGGTATATCAGAGTGTTACAGTGAGGGGTGTGGGATATATCAGAGTGTTACAGTGAGGGGTGTGGGATATATCAGAGTGTTACAGTGAGGGGTGTGGGATATATCAGAGTGTTACAGTGAGGGGTGTGGGGTATATCAGAGTGTTACAGTGAGGGGTGTGGGGTATATCAGAGTGTTACAGTGAGGGGTGTGGGGTATATCAGAGTGTTACAGTGAGGGGTGTGGGGTATATCAGAGTGTTACAGTGAGGGGTGTGGGATATATCAGAGTGTTACAGTGAGGGGTGTGGGGTATATCAGAGTGTTAGTGTGAGGGGTGTGGGGTATATCAGAGTGTTACAGTGAGGGGTGTGGGGTATATCAGAGTGTTACAGTGAGGGGTGTGGGATATATCAGAGTGTTACAGTGAGGGGTGTGGGATATATCAGAGTGTTACAGTGAGGGGTGTGGGATATATCAGAGTGTTACAGTGAGGGGTGTGGGATATATCAGAGTGTTACAGTGAGGGGTGTGGGATATATCAGAGAGTGTTACAGTGAGGGGTGTGGGATATATCAGAGTGTTACAGTGAGGGGTGTGGGATATATCAGAGTGTTACAGTGAGGGGTGTGGGATATATCAGAGTGTTACAGTGAGGGGTGTGGGATATATCAGAGTGTTACAGTGAGGGGTGTGGGATATATCAGAGTGTTACAGTGAGGGGTGTGGGATATATCAGAGTGTTACAGTGAGGGGTGTGGGATATATCAGAGAGTGTTACAGTGAGGGGTGTGGGATATATCAGAGAGTGTTACAGTGAGGGGTGTGGGGTATATCAGAGTGTTACAGTGAGGGGTGTGGGATATATCAGAGTGTTACAGTGAGGGGTGTGGGATATATCAGAGTGTTACAGTGAGGGGTGTGGGGTATATCAGAGTGTTACAGTGAGGGGTGTGGGGTATATCAGAGTGTTACAGTGAGGGGTGTGGGTTATATCAGAGTGTTACAGTGAGGGGTGTGGGGTATATCAGAGTGTTACAGTGAGGGGTGTGGGGTATATCAGAGTGTTACAGTGAGGGGTGTGGGATATATCAGAGTGTTACAGTGAGGGGTGTGGGGTATGAGTGTTACAGTGAGGGGTGTGGGATATATCAGAGTGTTACAGTGAGGGGTGTGGGATATATCAGAGAGTGTTACAGTGAGGGGTGTGGGATATATCAGTGTGTTACAGTGAGGGGTGTGGGGTATATCAGAGTGTTACAGTGAGGGGTGTGGGATATATCAGAGTGTTACAGTGAGGGGTGTGGGGTATATCAGAGTGTTACAGTGAGGGGTGTGGGATATATCAGAGTGTTACAGTGAGGGGTGTGGGGTATATCAGAGTGTTACAGTGAGGGGTGTGGGATATATCAGAGTGTTACAGTGAGGGGTGTGGGATATATCAGAGTGTTACAGTGAGGGGTGTGGGATATATCAGAGTGTTACAGTGAGGGGTGTGGGATATATCAGAGTGTTACAGTGAGGGGTGTGGGGTATATCAGAGTGTTACAGTGAGGGGTGTGGGGTATATCAGAGTGTTACAGTGAGGGGTGTGGGATATATCAGTGTTACAGTGAGGGGTGTGGGGTATATCAGAGTGTTACAGTGACGGGTGTGGGATATATCAGAGTGTTCCAGTGAGGAGCTGGTTGTCTCTCCTGTTTCCAGGGTGGATTGGGAACTCTCCAAGAGATGTGTTTGTCGTTTCTATTCTATTTCCCGAGGAACGAGATGTTCTCTTGTTTGAGCCATCAGACCAGTGAGGTGGTTGCTTGGGCGGCCAACGTTTCAGCTACCAGGTAGGTAAGATACACCTGCCTTCCGTTCTGGAGCCTGGCTCGATGATTGCCGACGCTCTCCTGGCCCGTCTCCAACCTTCCACCCCCTCCGAGATCTCTGCATGGCCCTCGCCCCCCCTCCCTATCTCTGTAACCTCCTCCAGCCCCCGACAAACCCTCCGAGATCTCTGCATGGCCCTCGCCCCCCCTCTTCCTATCTCTGTAACCTCCTCCAGCCTCCTACAAACCCTCTGAGATCTCTGCATGGCCCTCGCCCCCCCCCTCCCTATATCTGTAACCTCCTCCAGCCCCCTACAAACCCTCCGAGATCTCTGCATGGCCCTCGCCCCCCCCTCCCTATCTCTGTAACCTCCTCCAGCCCCCTACAAACCCTCCGAGATCTCTGCATGGTCCTCGCCCCCCCTCCCTATCTCTGTAACCTCCTCCAGCCCCCTACAAACCCTCCGAGATCTCTGCATGGTCCTCGCCCCCCCCTCCCTATCCCTGTAACCTCCTCCAGCCCCCTACAAACCCTCCGAGATCTCTGCGCCTCTCCCCGATTCCCATCGCTCCACCATTGGCGGCCATGCCCGGGCCCTAAGCTCTGGAATTCCCTCCCTAAACCTCTCCACCTCTCTCTCCTCCTTTAAGACGCTCCTTAAAGCCTCCCTCTTTGGCCAAGCTTTTGGTCACCTCTCCCTAATATCTCCTGATATGGCACAGTGTGAAATTTATGTCTGATTCACTGAGGCACTGGAGAAGGTGCAAGAAAGATTTACTAGGATGATACCAGAACTGAGAGGTTTATAACTATCAGGAAAGACTGAACAGACTGGGGCTCTTTTCTCTCGAAAAGAGAAGACTGAGGGGTGACCTGATGGAGGTCTTTAAGATTATGAAAGGGTTCGATAGGGTAGACGTAGAGAAGATGTTTCAACTTGTGGGGGAGAGACCAGAACTAGGGGGGGGGCCATAAATATAAGATTACAGCACAGAAACAGGCCATTCGGCCCATCATGCTCCATGCTGGTGTTTCTGCTCCACACGAGCCTCCTCCCTCCCCTACTCCGTCTCCCCCTCTCCCCATATCCTTCCATTCCTTTCTCCCTCATGTGTCGATCCAGCTCCCCCCTTAAATCCATCTCCACTATTCCCCTCATCTACTCCTCGAGGGAGCGAGTTCCACATTCCCACCGCTCTCTGGGGAAAGAAGTTTCTCCTGAATTCCCCATTGGATTTATCAATGAATCTATTTTGCACCTTCTCCAATGCCTCTATATCCTTTTTATAATATGGAGTCCAGAACTGTGCACAGTGCTCCGAGTGTGGTCTATCCAAGGTATATGGAGACCAGAACTGTGCACAGTGCTCCAAGTGTGGTCCAACCAAGGTATATGGAGACCAGAACTGTGCACAGTGCTCCACGTGTGGTCTAACCAAGGAATATGGAGACCAGAACTGTGCACAGTGCTCCAAGTGTGGTCCAACCAAGGTATATGGAGACCAGAACTGTGCACAGTGCTCCAAGTGTGGTCCAACCAAGGTATATGGAGACCAGAACTGTGCACAGTGCTCCACGTGTGGTCTAACCAAGGAATATGGAGACCAGAACTGTGCACAGTGCTCCAAGTGTGGTCCAACCAAGGTATATGGAGACCAGAACTGTGCACAGTGCTCCAAGTGTGGTCTATCCAAGGAATATGGAGACCAGAACTGTGCACAGTGCTCCAAGTGTGGTCTATCCAAGGAATATGGAGACCAGAACTGTGCACAGTGCTCCAAGTGTGGTCTATCCAAGGTATATGGAGACCAGAACTGTGCACAGTGCTCCAAGTGTGGTCTATCCAAGGTATATGGAGACCAGAACTGTGCACAGTGCTCCAAGTGTGGTCCAACCAAGGTATATGGAGACCAGAACTGTGCACAGTGCTCCAAGTGTGGTCCAACCAAGGTATATGGAGACCAGAACTGTGCACAGTGCTCCAAGTGTGGGCTATCCAAGGAATATGGAGACCAGAACTGTGCACAGTGCTCCAAGTGTGGTCTATCCAAGGAATATGGAGACCAGAACTGTGCACAGTGCTCCAAGTGTGGTCTATCCAAGGTATATGGAGACCAGAACTGTGCACAGTGCTCCAAGTGTGGTCTAACCCAGGTATATATGGAGACCAGAACTGTGCACAGTGCTCCAAGTGTGGTCTATCCAAGGAATATGGAGACCAGAACTGTGCACAGTGCTCCAAGTGTGGTCTAACCAAGGTATATGGAGACCAGAACTGCGCACAGTGCTCCAAGTGTGGTCTATCCAAGGAATATGGAGACCAGAACTGTGCACAGTGCTCCAAGTGTGGTCTATCCAAGGTATATGGAGACCAGAACTGTGCAGTGCTCCAAGTGTGGTCTATCCAAGGAATATGGAGACCAGAACTGTGCACAGTGCTCCAAGTGTGGTCTAACCAAGGTATATGGAGACCAGAACTGCGCACAGTGCTCCAAGTGTGGTCTATCCAAGGTATATGGAGACCAGAACTGTGCACAGTGCTCCAAGTGTGGTCTAACCATGGTATATGGAGATCAGAACTGTGCACAGTGCTCCGAGTGTGGTCTAACCAAGGTATATGGAGACCAGAACTGTGCACAGTGCTCCGAGTGTGGTCTAACCAAGGTATGTGGAGACCAGGACTGTGCACAGTGCTCCAAGTGTGGTCTAACCATGGTATATGGAGATCAGAACTGTGCACAGTGCTCCGAGTGTGGTCTAACCAAGGTATATGGAGACCAGAACTGTGCACAGTGCTCCGAGTGTGGTCTAACCAAGGTATATGGAGACCAGAACTGTGCACAGTGCTCCGAGTGTGGTCTATCCAAGGTATATGGAGACCAGAACTATGCACAGTGCTCCAAGTGTGGTCTATCCAAGGTATATGGAGACCAGAACTGCGCACAGTGCTCCAAGTGTGGTCTAACCAAGGTATATGGAGACCAGAACTGCGCACAGTGCTCCAAGTGTGGTCTATCCAAGGTATATGGAGACCAGAACTGTGCACAGTGCTCCAAGTGTGGTCCAACCAAGGTATATGGAGACCAGAACTGTGCACAGTGCTCCAAGTGTGGTCCAACCAAGGTATATGGAGACCAGAACTGTGCACAGTGCTCCAAGTGTGGTCCAACCAAGGTATATGGAGACCAGAACTGTGCACAGTGCTCCGAGTGTGGTCTAACCAAGGTATGTGGAGACCAGGACTGTGCACAGTGCTCCAAGTGTGGTCTAACCATGGTATATGGAGATCAGAACTGTGCACAGTGCTCCGAGTGTGGTCTAACCAAGGTATATGGAGACCAGAACTGTGCACAGTGCTCCGAGTGTGGTCTAACCAAGGTATGTGGAGACCAGGACTGTGCACAGTGCTCCAAGTGTGGTCTAACCATGGTATATGGAGATCAGAACTGTGCACAGTGCTCCGAGTGTGGTCTAACCAAGGTATATGGAGACCAGAACTGTGCACAGTGCTCCGAGTGTGGTCTAACCAAGGTATATGGAGACCAGAACTGTGCACAGTGCTCCGAGTGTGGTCTAACCAAGGTATATGGAGACCAGAACTATGCACAGTGCTCCAAGTGTGGTCTAACCAAGGTATGTGGAGACCAGAACTGTGCACAGTGCTCCGAGTGTGGTCTAACCAAGGTATATGGAGACCAGAACTGTGCACAGTGCTCCGAGTGTGGTCTAACCAAGGTATATGGAGACCAGAACTGTGCACAGTGCTCCGAGTGTGGTCTAACCAAGGTATATGGAGACCAGAACTGTGCACAGTGCTCCGAGTGTGGTCTAACCAAGGTATATGGAGACCAGAACTATGCACAGTGCTCCAAGTGTGGTCTAACCAAGGTATATGGAGACCAGAACTGTGCACAGTGCTCCGAGTGTGGTCTAACCAAGGTATATGGAGACCAGAACTGTGCACAGTGCTCCAAGTGTGGGCTAACCAAGGTATATGGAGACCAGAACTGTGCACAGTGCTCCAAGTGTGGTCCAACCAAGGTTCTATACGAGTTTAACATAACAAGAGAGTCACTAATAAATCCAATCGGGGAATTCAGGAGAAACTTCTTTCCCCAGAGAGCGGTGGGAATGTGGAACTCGCTCCCTCGAGGAGTAGTCGAGGGGAATAGTGGAGATGGATTTAAGGGGGAGGCTGGATAGACACATGAGGGAGAAAGGGATAGAAGGATATGGGGAGAGGGGGAGACGGAGTAGGGGAGGGAGGAGGCTCGTGTGGAGCAGAAACACCGGGATAGACCTGTTGGGCCGAATGGCCTGTTTATGGTCTGTAAATTCGATGTGATAGAAAGACAAATTATTGTTCGTGAAGCCTGGATATTAGGCCAGGGAACGGGAGATGGAGGGCGTGTGAGGTGGGACAGAGTTTTGGGTGGCAGGATGGTGGGGCGGAGGGAGTGGTGGAGAGAGAGAGGGAGGGAGAGAAAGAAGGACAAAGAGGGAGAGAGGGAGAGCGTGAGACAGAGAGAGAGACTGAACGAGACAGAGAGAGAAAGAGAGAGAGAGAGAAAGAGAGAGAGAGAGAAAGAGAGAGAGAGAGAAAGAGAGAGAGAGAGAAAGAGAGAGAGAGAAAGAGAGAGAGAGAAAGAGAGAGAGAGAAAGAGAGAGAGAGAAAGAGAGAAAGAAAA
>NW_027138383.1:0-21515 GCF_035084215.1 Heptranchias perlo | reverse complement strand
TCTGGGGAAAGAAGTTTCTCCTGAATTCCCCGATTGGATTTATTAGTGACTCTCTTGTTATGTTAAACTCGTATAGAACCTTGGTTAGACCACACTTGGAGCACTGTGCATAGTTCTGGTCTCCACATACCTTGGTTAGACCACACTTGGAGCACTGTGCATAGTTCTGGTCTCCATATACCTTGGTTAGACCACACTCGGAGCACTGTGCACAGTTCTGGTCTCCATATACCTTGGTTAGACCACACTCGGAGCACTGTGCACAGTTCTGGTCTCCATATACCTTGGTTAGACCACACTCGGAGCACTGTGCACAGTTCTGATCTCCATATACCATGGTTAGACCACACTTGGAGCACTGTGCACAGTCCTGGTCTCCACATACCTTGGTTAGACCACACTCGGAGCACTGTGCACAGTTCTGGTCTCCATATACCTTGGTTAGACCACACTCGGAGCACTGTGCACAGTTCTGATCTCCATATACCATGGTTAGACCACACTTGGAGCACTGTGCACAGTCCTGGTCTCCACATACCTTGGTTAGACCACACTCGGAGCACTGTGCACAGTTCTGGTCTCCATATACCTTGGTTGGACCACACTTGGAGCACTGTGCACAGTTCTGGTCTCCATATACCTTGGTTGGACCACACTTGGAGCACTGTGCACAGTTCTGGTCTCCATATACCTTGGTTGGACCACACTTGGAGCACTGTGCACAGTTCTGGTCTCCATATACCTTGGATAGACCACACTTGGAGCACTGTGCGCAGTTCTGGTCTCCATATACCTTGGTTAGACCACACTTGGAGCACTGTGCGCAGTTCTGGTCTCCATATACCTTGGATAGACCACACTTGGAGCACTGTGCGCAGTTCTGGTCTCCATATACCTTGGATAGACCACACTCGGAGCACCGTGCACAGTTCTGGTCTCCGTATACCTTGGTTAGACCACACTTGGAGCACTGTGCACAGTTCTGGTCTCCGTATACCTTGGTTAGACCACACTTGGAGCACTGTGCGCAGTTCTGGTCTCCGTATACCTTGGTTAGACCACACTTGGAGCACTGTGCACAGTTCTGGTCTCCATATACCTTGGTTGGACCACACTTGGAGCACTGTGCACAGTTCTGGTCTCCATATACCTTGGATAGACCACACTTGGAGCACTGTGCACAGTTCTGGTCTCCATATACCTTGGTTAGACCACACTTGGAGCACTGTGCGCAGTTCTGGTCTCCATATACCTTGGTTAGACCACACTTGGAGCACTGTGCGCAGTTCTGATCTCCATATACCTTGGTTAGACCACACTTGGAGCACTGTGCACAGTTCTGGTCTCCATATTCCTTGGATAGACCACACTTGGAGCACTGTGCACAGTTCTGGTCTCCATATACCTTGGTTGGACCACACTTGGAGCACTGTGCACAGTTCTGGTCTCCATATACCTTGGTTGGACCACACTTGGAGCACTGTGCACAGTTCTGGTCTCCATATACCTTGGTTAGACCACACTTGGAGCACTGTGCACAGTTCTGGTCTCCATATACCTTGGATAGACCACACTTGGAGCACTGTGCACAGTTCTGGTCTCCATATTCCTTGGATAGACCACACTTGGAGCACTGTGCACAGTTCTGGTCTCCATATTCCTTGGATAGACCACACTTGGAGCACTGTGCACAGTTCTGGTCTCCATATACCTTGGTTGGACCACACTTGGAGCACTGTGCACAGTTCTGGTCTCCATATACCTTGGATAGACCACACTTGGAGCACTGTGCGCAGTTCTGGTCTCCATATACCTTGGTTAGACCACACTTGGAGCACTGTGCACAGTTCTGGTCTCCATATTCCTTGGATAGACCACACTTGGAGCACTGTGCACAGTTCTGGTCTCCATATACCTGGGTTAGACCACACTTGGAGCACTGTGCACAGTTCTGGTCTCCATATACCTTGGATAGACCACACTTGGAGCACTGTGCACAGTTCTGGTCTCCATATTCCTTGGATAGACCACACTTGGAGCACTGTGCACAGTTCTGGTCTCCATATACCTTGGTTGGACCACACTTGGAGCACTGTGCACAGTTCTGGTCTCCATATACCTTGGTTGGACCACACTTGGAGCACTGTGCACAGTTCTGGTCTCCATATACCTTGGTTAGACCACACTTGGAGCACTGTGCACAGTTCTGGTCTCCATATACCTTGGATAGACCACACTTGGAGCACTGTGCACAGTTCTGGTCTCCATATTCCTTGGATAGACCACACTTGGAGCACTGTGCACAGTTCTGGTCTCCATATTCCTTGGATAGACCACACTTGGAGCACTGTGCACAGTTCTGGTCTCCATATACCTTGGTTGGACCACACTTGGAGCACTGTGCACAGTTCTGGTCTCCATATACCTTGGATAGACCACACTTGGAGCACTGTGCGCAGTTCTGGTCTCCATATACCTTGGTTAGACCACACTTGGAGCACTGTGCACAGTTCTGGTCTCCATATTCCTTGGATAGACCACACTTGGAGCACTGTGCACAGTTCTGGTCTCCATATACCTGGGTTAGACCACACTTGGAGCACTGTGCACAGTTCTGGTCTCCATATTCCTTGGATAGACCACACTTGGAGCACTGTGCACAGTTCTGGTCTCCATATACCTTGGTTGGACCACACTTGGAGCACTGTGCACAGTTCTGGTCTCCATATTCCTTGGTTAGACCACACGTGGAGCACTGTGCACAGTTCTGGTCTCCATATACCTTGGTTGGACCACACTCGGAGCACTGTGCACAGTTCTGGTCTCCATATACCTTGGTTAGACCGCACTTGGAGCACTGTGCACAGTTCTGGTCTCCATATACCTTGGATAGACCACACTCGGAGCACTGTGCACAGTTCTGGTCTCCATATTCCTTGGATAGACCACACTTGGAGCACTGTGCACAGTTCTGGACTCCATATTATAAAAAGGATATAGAGGCATTGGAGAAGGTGCAAAATAGATTCATTGATAAATCCAATGGGGAATTCAGGAGAAACTTCTTTCCCCAGAGAGCGGTGGGAATGTGGAACTCGCTCCCTCGAGGAGTAGATGAGGGGAATAGTGGAGATGGATTTAAGGGGGGAGCTGGATCGACACATGAGGGAGAAAGGAATGGAAGGATATGGGGAGAGGGGGAGACGGAGTAGGGGAGGGAGGAGGCTCGTGTGGAGCAGAAACACCAGCATGGAGCATGATGGGCCGAATGGCCTGTTTCTGTGCTGTAATCTTATATTTATGGCCCCCCCCCTAGTTCTGGTCTCTCCCCCCCACAAGTTGAAACATCTTCTCTACGTCTACCCTATCGAACCCTTTCATAATCTTAAAGACCTCCATCAGGTCACCCCTCAGTCTTCTCTTTTCGAGAGAAAAGAGCCCCAGTCTGTTCAGTCTTTCCTGATAGTTATAAACCTCTCAGTTCTGGTATCATCCTAGTAAATCTTTCTTGCACCTTCTCCAGTGCCTCAGTGAATCAGACATAAATTTCACACTGTGCCATATCAGGAGATATTAGGGAGAGGTGACCAAAAGCTTGGCCAAAGAGGGAGGCTTTAAGGAGCGTCTTAAAGGAGGAGAGAGAGGTGGAGAGGTTTAGGGAGGGAATTCCAGAGCTTAGGGCCCGGGCATGGCCGCCAATGGTGGAGCGATGGGAATCGGGGAGAGGCGCAGAGATCTCGGAGGGTTTGTAGGGGGCTGGAGGAGGTTACAGGGATAGGGAGGGGGGGCGAGGGCCATGCAGAGATCTCGGAGGGTTTGTAGGGGGCTGGAGGAGGTTACAGAGATAGGGAGGGGGGGCGAGGGCCATGCAGAGATCTCGGAGGGTTTGTAGGGGGCTGGAGGAGGTTACAGATATAGGGAGGGGGGGGCGAGGGCCATGCAGAGATCTCAGAGGGTTTGTAGGAGGCTGGAGGAGGTTACAGAGATAGGAAGAGGGGGGGCGAGGGCCATGCAGAGATCTCGGAGGGTTTGTCGGGGGCTGGAGGAGGTTACAGAGATAGGGAGGGGGGGGCGAGGGCCATGCAGAGATCTCGGAGGGGGTGGAAGGTTGGAGACGGGCCAGGAGAGCGTCGGCAATCATCGAGCCAGGCTCCAGAACGGAAGGCAGGTGTATCTTACCTACCTGGTAGCTGAAACGTTGGCCGCCCAAGCAACCACCTCACTGGTCTGATGGCTCAAACAAGAGAACATCTCGTTCCTCGGGAAATAGAATAGAAACGACAAACACATCTCTTGGAGAGTTCCCAATCCACCCTGGAAACAGGAGAGACAACCAGCTCCTCACTGGAACACTCTGATATATCCCACACCCGTCACTGTAACACTCTGATATACCCCACACCCCTCACTGTAACACTGATATATCCCACACCCCTCACTGTAACACTCTGATATACCCCACACCCCTCACTGTAACACTCTGATATACCCCACACCCCTCACTGTAACACTCTGATATATCCCACACCCCTCACTGTAACACTCTGATATATCCCACACCCCTCACTGTAACACTCTGATATATCCCACACCCCTCACTGTAACACTCTGATATACCCCACACCCCTCACTGTAACACTCTGATATATCCCACACCCCTCACTGTAACACTCTGATATACCCCACACCCCTCACTGTAACACTCTGATATATCCCACACCCCTCACTGTAACACTCTGATATACCCCACACCCCTCACTGTAACACACTGATATATCCCACACCCCTCACTGTAACACTCTCTGATATATCCCACACCCCTCACTGTAACACTCTGATATATCCCACACCCCTCACTGTAACACTCATACCCCACACCCCTCACTGTAACACTCTGATATATCCCACACCCCTCACTGTAACACTCTGATATACCCCACACCCCTCACTGTAACACTCTGATATACCCCACACCCCTCACTGTAACACTCTGATATAACCCACACCCCTCACTGTAACACTCTGATATACCCCACACCCCTCACTGTAACACTCTGATATACCCCACACCCCTCACTGTAACACTCTGATATATCCCACACCCCTCACTGTAACACTCTGATATATCCCACACCCCTCACTGTAACACTCTGATATACCCCACACCCCTCACTGTAACACTCTCTGATATATCCCACACCCCTCACTGTAACACTCTCTGATATATCCCACACCCCTCACTGTAACACTCTGATATATCCCACACCCCTCACTGTAACACTCTGATATATCCCACACCCCTCACTGTAACACTCTGATATATCCCACACCCCTCACTGTAACACTCTGATATATCCCACACCCCTCACTGTAACACTCTGATATATCCCACACCCCTCACTGTAACACTCTGATATATCCCACACCCCTCACTGTAACACTCTCTGATATATCCCACACCCCTCACTGTAACACTCTGATATATCCCACACCCCTCACTGTAACACTCTGATATATCCCACACCCCTCACTGTAACACTCTGATATATCCCACACCCCTCACTGTAACACTCTGATATATCCCACACCCCTCACTGTAACACTCTGATATACCCCACACCCCTCACTGTAACACTCTGATATACCCCACACCCCTCACACTAACACTCTGATATACCCCACACCCCTCACTGTAACACTCTGATATATCCCACACCCCTCACTGTAACACTCTGATATACCCCACACCCCTCACTGTAACACTCTGATATATCCCACACCCCTCACTGTAACACTCTGATATATCCCACACCCCTCACTGTAACACTCTGATATACCCCACACTCCTCACTGTAACACTGATATATCCCACACCCCTCACTGTAACACTGATATATCCCACACCCCTCACTGTAACACTCTGATATATCCCACACCCCTCACTGTAACACTCTGATATATCCCACACCCCTCACAGTAACACTCTGATATATCCCACACCCCTCACTGTAACACTCTGATATATCCCACACCCCTCACTGTAACACTCTGATATACCCCACACCCCCTCACTGTAACACTCTGATATATCCCACACCCCTCACAGTAACACTCTGATATATCCCACACCCCTCACTGTAACACTCTGATATATCCCACACCCCTCACAGTAACACTCTGATATATCCCACACCCCTCACTGTAACACTCTGATATACCCCACACCCCTCACTGTAACACTCTGATATACCCCACACCCCCTCACTGTAACACTCTGATATATCCCACACCCCTCACTGTAACACTCTGATATATCCCACACCCCTCACTGTAACACTCTGATATACCCCACACCCCTCACTGTAACACTGATATACCCCACACCCCTCACTGTAACACTCTGATATACCCCACACCCCTCACTGTAACACTCTGATATATCCCACACCCCTCACTGTAACACTCTGATATACCCCACACCCCTCACTGTAACACTCTGATATATCCCACACCCCTCACTGTAACACTCTGATATATCCCACACCCCTCACTGTAACACTCTGATATATCCCACACCCCTCACTGTAACACTCTGATATACCCCACACCCCTCACTGTAACACTCTGA
This sequence comes from Heptranchias perlo, assembly GCF_035084215.1. NCBI lineage: Eukaryota > Metazoa > Chordata > Chondrichthyes > Hexanchiformes > Hexanchidae > Heptranchias > Heptranchias perlo. Next base: position 14,887 of record NW_027138383.1, on the reverse strand, counting down.
TATACCCCACACCCCTCACTGTAACACTCTGATATATCCCACACCCCTCCCTGTAACACTCTGATATACCCCACACCCCTCACTGTAACACTCTGATATACCCCACACCCCTCACTGTAACACTCTGATATACCCCACACCCCTCACTGTAACACTCTGATATACCCCACACCCCTCACTGTAACACTCTGATATATCCCACACCCCTCACTGTAACACTCTGATATATCCCACACCCCTCACTGTAACACTCTGATATATCCCACACCCCTCACTGTAACACTCTGATATACCCCACACCCCTCACTGTAACACTCTGATATAACCCACACCCCTCACTGTAACACTCTGATATATCCCACACCCCTCACTGTAACACTCTGATATACCCCACACCCCTCACTGTAACACTCTGATATATCCCACACCCCTCACTGTAACACTCTGATATACCCCACACCCCTCACTGTAACACTCTGATATATCCCACACCCCTCACTGTAACACTCTGATATATCCCACACCCCTCACTGTAACACTCTGATATACCCCGCACCCCTCACTGTAACACTCTGATATAACCCGCACCCCTCACTGTAACACTCTGATATACCCCACACCCCTCACTGTAACACTCTGATATATCCCACACCCCTCACTGTAACACTCTGATATATCCCACACCCCTCACTGTAACACTCTGATATATCCCACACCCCTCACTGTAACACTCTGATATACCCCACACCCCTCACTGTAACACTCTGATATATCCCACACCCCTCACTGTAACACTCTGATATATCCCACACCCCTCACTAACACTCTGATATCTCTCGGTCCACACTTACCAATGTCAGTTTTGATCTTTCCATCGTGTTGTAGGTACACTCGGTTATTATCACATCTCCCTGGAGAGAAACCGCATGTTAACCCGGTTAACCTGGTTAATTCGGAGTTCGTTAACTAGCTGTTCGTAAAGTTCCTGACTGGGACGTCACCGAGTCATGGGAAAGGATGTTGTCTCCATCTGGAAGGCTGAGGGGCTGGAGGAGGTTACAGAGATAGGGAGGGGGGCGAGGGCCATGTAGAGATCTCGGAGGGTTTGTAGGGGGCTGGAGGAGGTTACAGAGATAGGGAGGGGGGCGAGGGCCATGCAGAGATCTCGGAGGGTTTGTAGGGGGGGCTGGAGGAGGTTACAGGGATAGGGAGGGGGGGTGCGAGGGCCATGCAGAGATCTCGGAGGGTTTGTAGGGGGCTGGAGGAGGTTACAGAGATAGGGAGGGGGGGCGAGGGCCATGGAGGGATTTGAGAATTTTAAAATCGAGGCGTTCCCGGACCGGGAGCCAGTGCGGGTCCAGCGAGCACAGGGGGTGACGGGTGAACGGGACTCGGTGCGAGTTAGGATACGGGGGGGGGGAGGAGTTTCAGATGAGCTGATGGTTACTGAGGGGGGAGGTGGGAGACCGGGCCGGGAGAGCGTTGGAATAGTGGAGTCTGGAGGTCCTGTCGAGGAAGCTTTGGTGAGTTGCTGTAATGTGGCGCAAATTACAGGGTGCTCAGTTAGATCATTGGTTGGTAAGTTTACTGATTAGTTAGTTGGGTAGTAAGTTCGATCTTTGCTTGGTAAGTTTACTGATTAGTTTGTTGGGTAGTCAGTTAGATCTTTGGTTGGTAAGTTTACTGATTAGTTAGTTGGGTAGTAAGTTCGATCTTTGCTTGGTAAGTTTACTGATTAGTTTGTTGGGTAGTCAGTTAGATCTTTGGTTGGTAAGTTTACTGATTAGTTAGTTGCGTAGTCATTCAGTTTACTGATTAGTTTGTTGGGTCGTCATTCAGTTTACTGATTAGTTAGTTGGGTAGTCATTCAGTTTACTGATTAGTTTGTTGGGTAGTCATTCAGTTTACTGATTAGTTAGTTGGGTAGTAAGTTAGATCTTTGCTTGGTAAGTTTACTGATTAGTTAGTTGGGTAGTCATTCAGTTTACTGATTAGTTAGTTGGGTAGTAAGTTAGATCTTTGGTTGGTAAGTTTACTGATTAGTTTGTTGGGTAGTCAGTTAGATCTTTGCTTGGTAAGTTTACTGATTAGTTAGTTGGGTAGTCATTCAGTTTACTGATTAGTTAGTTGGGTAGTAAGTTAGATCTTTGGTTGGTAAGTTTACTGATTAGTTAGTTGGGTAGTCATTCAGTTTACTGATTAGTTAGTCGGGTAGTCATTCAGTTTACTGATTAGTTAGTCGGGTAGTCAGTTAGCTCTTTGGTTGGTAAGTTTACTGATTAGTTAGTTGTGTAGTCAGTTAGTTTGGGCACCTGCCCAGATGCCCTCACCCTCTGCACTCTCACGGGCTCCTTCAACAATCGCGACTCTTGCAGATCAAAGTCGTACATCTTGTCCTCGCTGATAATTCCAACCTGCTTCCCGCCTCTGAAACCAAAGGAGATATTTCCATTAATTTAAACCCACTCACTCCCCTCTCCCCGAGCACAGACACCGGGCGGCCTGTTCCCCTATCGGAGGGGGATTAACCCTCTCGCCCACCTCCTCCCGGTTACAGACACCGGCCCGTTCCCCTATCGGAGGGGGATTAACCCTCTAACCCACCTCCTCCCGGTTACAGACACCGGCCCGTTCCCCTATCGGAGGGGGATTAACCCTCTCACTCACCTCCTCCCGGTTACAGACACCGGGCGGCCCGTTCCCCTATCGGAGGGGGATTAACCCTCTCACCCACCTCCTCCCGGTTACAGACACTGGCCCGTTCCCCTATCGGAGGGGGATTAACCCTCTCACCCACCTCCTCCCGGTTACAGACACTGGCCCGTTCCCCTATCGGAGGGGGATTAACCCTCTCACCCACCTCCCTCCCGGTTACAGACACCGGCCCGTTCCCCTATCGGAGGGGGATTAACCCTCTCACCCACCTCCTCCCGGTTACAGACACCGGGCGGCCCGTTCCCCTATCGGAGGGGGATTAACCCTCTCGCCCACCTCCTCCCGGTTACAGACACCGGCCCGTTCCCCTTTCGGAGGGGGATTAACCCTCTCGCCCACCTCCTCCCGGTTACAGACACCGGGCGGCCCGTTCCCCTATTGGAGGGGGATTAACCCTCTCGCCCACCTCCTCCCGGTTACAGACACTGGCCCGTTCCCCTATCGGAGGGGGATTAACCCTCTCGCCCACCTCCTCCCGGTTACAGACACCGGGCGGCCCGTTCCCCTATCGGAGGGGGATTAACCCTCTCGCCCACCTCCTCCCGGTTACAGACACCGGCCCGTTCCCCTATCGGAGGGGGATTAACCCTCTCACCCACCTCCTCCCGGTTACAGACACCGGGCGGCCCGTTCCCCTATCGGAGGGGGATTAACCCTCTCCCACCTCTCCCCAGTTACAGTCAAACAATGATGGGCAGACTCCCTCTTTAAAAGGGGTCCCTGACGGAGAGAGAGAGAGAGAGAGAGGGAGAGACTCCCTCTTTAAAAGGGGTCCCTGATGGAGAGTCTCCCCCTTTAAAAGGAGTCCCTGACGGAGAGACTCCCCCTTTAAAAGGGGTCCCTGACGGAGAGACTCCCCCTTTAAAAGGGGTCCCTGACGGAGAGACTCCCTCTTTAAAAGGGGTCCCTGACGGAGAGACTCCCTCTTTAAAAGGGGTCCCTGACGGAGAGACTCCCCCTTTAAAAGGGGTCCCTGACGGAGAGACTCCCTCTTTAAAAGGGGTCCCTGACGGAGAGAGACTCCCTCTTTAAAAGGGGTCCCTGACGGAGAGACTCCCCCTTTAAAAGGGGTCCCTGACGGTGAGACTCCCTCTTTAAAAGGGGTCCCTGACGGTGAGACTCCCTCTCTAAAAGGGGTCCCTGACGGAGAGACTCACCATGTTTCCCCCCTTCACTTACCTGAATTGCAAGACACGGATCTGGCTCCCAACGAGATGTGTATGGAGCAGTGAGGCGATGACCATCATGTCTGGGTACGTCACGTCTACACTCTGAAAGAAATCATCAATCCTTAACATGGACTCTCCCCACACATTTAATCTCCTCCCACCGCCCATGGACACTCTCCCCTATCATGGACTCTCCCCACCCATTTAATCTCCCCCCACCGCCCATGGACACTCTCCCCTATCAATGGGACTCTCCCCACCCATTTAATCTCCCCCCCCAGCCCATGGACACTCTCCCCTATCATGGACTCTCCCCACCCATTTAATCTCCTCCCACAGCCCATGTACACTCTCCCCTATCATGGACTCTCCCCTCCCATTTAATCTCCCCCCACCGCCCATGGACACTCTCCCCTATCAATGGGACTCTCCCCACCCATTTAATCTCCTCCCGTAGCCCATGGACACTCTCCCCTATCAATGGGACTCTCCCCACCCATTTAATCTCCTCCCACCGCCCATGTACACTCTCCCCTATCATGGGACTCTCCCCACCCATTTAATCTCCTCCCACCGCCCATGGACACTCTCCCCTATCATGGACTCTCCCCTCCCATTTAATCTCCTCCCACCGCCCATGGACACTCTCCCCTATCCATGGGACTCTCCCCACCCATTTAATCTCCTCCCACCGCCCATGGACACTCTCCCCTATCAATGGGACTCTCCCCACACATTTAATCTCCCCCCACCGCCCATGGACACTCTCCCCTATCATGGACTCTCCCCTCCCATTTAATCTCCTCCCACCGCCCATGGACACTCTCCCCGATCATGGACTCTCCCCACCCATTTAATCTCCCCCCACCGCCCATGGACACTCTCCCCTATCATGGACTCTCCCCTCCCATTTAATCTCCTCCCACAGCCCATGGACACTCTCCCCTATCAATGGGACTCTCCCCACCCATTTAATCTCCCCCCACAGCCCATGTACACTCTCCCCTATCAATGGGACTCTCCCCACACATTTAATCCCCTCCCACCGCCCATGTACACTCTCCCCTATCATGGACTCTCCCCACCCATTTAATCTCCCCCCACCGCCCATGGACACTCTCCCCTATCCATGGGACTCTCCCCACCCATTTAATCTCCTCCCACCGCCCATGGACACTCTCCCCTATCAATGGGACTCTCCCCACCCATTTAATCTCCTCCCACAGCCCATGGACACTCTCCCCTATCATGGACTCTCCCCACACATTTAATCTCCTCCCACCGCCCATGGACACTCTCCCCTATCATGGACTCTCCCCACACATTTAATCTCCTCCCACCGGCCATGGACACTCTCCCCTATCATGGACTCTCCCCACCCATTTAATCTCCTCCCGTAGCCCATGGACACTCTCCCCTATCATGGACTCTCCCCACCCATTTAATCTCCTCCCACCGCCCATGGACACTCTCCCCTATCAATGGACTCTCCCCACCCATTTAATCTCCTCCCACAGCCCATGTACACTCTCCCCTATCATGGACTCTCCCCACCCATTTAATCTCCCCCCACAGCCCATGGACACTCTCCCCTATCATGGACTCTCCCCACACATTTAATCTCCCCCCACAGCCCATGGACACTCTCCCCTATCAATGGGACTCTCCCCACCCATTTAATCTCCCCCCACCGCCCATGGACACTCTCCCCTATCATGGACTCTCCCCACCCATTTAATCTCCTCCCACCGCCCATGGATACCCTCCCCTATCAATGGGACTCTCCCCACCCATTTAATCTCCCCCCACCGCCCATGTACACTCTCCCCTATCATGGACTCTCCCCACCCATTTAATCTCCTCCCACCGCCCATGGATACCCTCCCCTATCAATGGGACTCTCCCCACACATTTAATCTCCTCCCACCGCCCATGGACACTCTCCCCTATCAATGGGACTCTCCCCACCCATTTAATCTCCTCCCACCGCCCATGGACACTCTCCCCTATCATGGACTCTCTCCACCCATTTAATCTCCTCCCACCGCCCATGGACACTCTCCCCTATCAATGGGACTCTCCCCACCCATTTAATCTCCTCCCACCGCCCATGGACACTCTCCCCTATCAATGGGACTCTCCCCACCCATTTAATCTCCTCCCACAGCCCATGGACACTCTCCCCTATCATGGACTCTCCCCACCCATTTAATCTCCTCCCACAGCCCATGTACACTCTCCCCTATCAATGGGACTCTCCCCACCCATTTAATCTCCTCCCACAGCCCATGTACACTCTCCCCTATCAATGGGACTCTCCCCACCCATTTAATCTCCTCCCACCGCCCATGGACACTCTCCCCTATCATGGACTCTCCCCACCCATTTAATCTCCTCCCACCGCCCATGGACACTCTCCCCTATCAGGGACTCTCCCCACCCATTTAATCTCCTCCCACAGCCCATGGACACTCTCCCCTATCAATGGGACTCTCCCCACCCATTTAATCTCCTCCCACCGCCCATGGACACTCTCCCCTATCAATGGGACTCTCCCCACCCATTTAATCTCCTCCCACCGCCCATGGACACTCTCCCCTATCAATGGGACTCTCCCCACCCATTTAATCTCCTCCCGTAGCCCATGGACACTCTCCCCTATCATGGACTCTCCCCACCCATTTAATCTCCTCCCGTAGCCCATGGACACTCTCCCCTATCAGGGACGCTCCCCACCCATTTAATCCCCTCCCACTGTCCAAGAACCAAAGTCTTGCATTCCTGTCTCACTATTCATGACCGCAAGAAGTCCCAAAATGCTTTACAATCAATAAAGTATTTTTGAAGAGTGGTCACCCTCATCCATCCCCTTTGTCACCTCCAGACTCCACTATTCCAACACTCTCCTGGCCCGGCCTCCCATCTCCCACCCCTCAGAAACCATCAGCTCATCTGAAACTCCTCCCGCCCCCCGTATCCTAACTCGCACCGAGTCCCGTTCACCCATCACCCCCTGTGCTCGCTGGACCCACATTGGCTCCCAGTCTGGGAACGCCTCGATTTTAAAATTCTCCCATCCTCCTGTTCAAATCCCTCCATGGCCCTCGCCCCCCTCCCTATCTCTGTAACCTCCTCCAGCCCCCTACAAACCCTCCGAGATCTCTCCATGGCCCTCGCCCCCCCCTCCCTATCTCTGTAACCTCCTCCAGCCCCCTACAAACCCTCCGAGATCTCTGCACCCCTCCGATTCTGGCCTCTCGCGCATCCCACCCTCCCCCCGATTCCCATCGCTCCACCATTGGCGGCCGTGCCTTCAGCTGCCTGGGCCCTAAGCTCTGGAATTCCCTCCCTAAACCTCTCCACCTCTCTCTCCTCCTTTAAGACGCTCCTTAAAACCTCCCTCTTTGGCCAAGCTTTTGGTCACCTGTTCGGTGTCTGATAATCGCTCCTGTGAAGCACCTTGGCATGTTTTCCTACGTCAATGGCGCTACATCAATGCAGGGTGTTGTCACCATTAATGACACGGACGCCAATGCAGTACCTTGTTAGCGGGAGCAGTGTCGCAGAATCCATAGCTCTTGAAAGAAGGTACACCAGGCGGGATAACCTGGTGGGGCCCGGGCGCGATGCCAGTCCAGAGGATTCCAATATCGTGCTCCCGCAGTTGGGTTGTAACGTGGAGTCTCATGCCTGAGCTGTCCTTGATGCCTGCAGAGGACAAACAAGAGATATGTCCAGAGGTGGTCTACTCATGGGTTGGCATTTTGATGGGGGGGTAACAGTCCATCAGAGTGGGGGAGAGCGTACATGGGCTACGGGAGGAGATTAAATGGGTGGGGAGAGTCCATGATAGGGGAGAGTGAATATGGGCTACGGGAGGAGAGAGTCCATGATAGGGGAGAGTGTCCATGGGCGGTGGGAGGAGATTAAATGGGTGGGGAGAGTCCGTGATAGGGGAGAGTGTCCATGGGCGGTGGGAGGAGATTAAATGGGTGGGGAGAGTCCATGATAGGGGAGAGTGTCCATGGGCGGTGGGAGGAGATTAAATGGGTGGGGAGAGTCCATGATAGGGGAGAGTGTACATGGCCTGTGGGGGGAGATTAAATGGGTGGGGAGAGTCCATGATAGGGGAGAGTGTCCATGGGCGGTGGGAGGAGATTAAATGGGTGGGGAGAGTCCATGATAGGGGAGAGTGTACATGGCCTGTGGGGGGAGATTAAATGGGTGGGGAGAGTCCATGATAGGGGAGAGTGTCCATGGGCTACGGGAGGAGATTAAATGGGTGGGGAGAGTCCCATGATAGGGGAGAGTGTCCATGGGCGGTGGGAGGAGATTAAATGGGTGGGGAGAGTCCATGATAGGGGAGAGTGTCCATGGGCTACGGGAGGAGATTAAATGGGTGGGGAGAGTCCATGATAGGGGAGAGTGTCCATGGGCGGTGGGAGGAGATTAAATGGGTGGGGAGAGTCCATGATAGGGGAGAGTGTCCATGGGCGGTGGGAGGAGATTAAATGGGTGGGGAGAGTCCATGATAGGGGAGAGTGTCCATGGGCGGTGGGAGGAGATTAAATGGGTGGGGAGAGTCCATGATAGGGGAGAGTGTCCATGGGCGGTGGGAGGAGATTAAATGGGTGGGGAGAGTCCATGGATCGGGGAGAGTGTCCATGGGCTGGGGGGCAGCTCACCTCTCCCACTCCTGCCCTACATCTTACCTTTGACACGCTGTGGGTTATTGTAATGTATCTGCAGCATGTAGTACATGGGGCCCTCAGGCTCTCCGAGGGGAAATCCAGCCTCTTTGGGATATATTAGTTGCTGCAAAGCAAGTCCAGAGAGCAGTCAGCATCTCCTCCAGCCCCCTACAAACCCTCCGAGATCTCTGCATGGCCCTCGCCCCCCTCTCCCTATCTCTGTAACCTCCTCCAGCCCCCTACAAACCCTCCGAGATCTCTGCATGGCCCTCGCCCCCCCCTCCCTATCTCTGTAACCTCCTCCAGCCCCCTACAAACCCTCCGAGATCTCTGCATGGCCCTCGCCCCCCCTCTCCCTATCTCTGTAACCTCCTCCAGCCCCCTACAAACCCTCCGAGATCTCTGCATGGCCCTCGCCCCCCTCTCCCTATCTCTGTAACCTCCTCCAGCCCCCGACAAACCCTCCGAGATCTCTGCGCTCCTCCGATTCTGGCCTCCAGCGCATCCCACCCCCCCCCGATTCCCATCGCTCCACCATTGGCGGCCGTGCCTTCAGCTGCCCGGGTGCCCCCAAGCCTCTGGAATTCCCTCCCCAAACCTATCCGCCTCTCTCTCTCTCTCTGGAAGGAGGGAGAGTCCAGGCAGGGCGCCACACGACGAGCCTTTTGCTTGCAAAGAGAGAACATGCCATGCCTTCCCTCCGAACGCCCAACCGGCAAGCAGCTCAACACAGCCACTGAACACCCGATGCTCGTTCCCAAAGCAGCTCTGGGGGCGCAACATCATGCTGTCATTGTAGGACCTTGGGCACAGGTGCAGGAGAATGTGATGGACATAAGCAGTGTTCTGGTCTGCGATGACGGGTTCCATCTGCGGGGAAAACACAGGGAGGGAGTCAGAGGGTCAGGGCCTCAAACGATCCTTCTGGGTGGCCCACCTTCTCCCCCGTAACCCTCACTCCCACCTCCCCGCCTTCTCCCCCGTGTCCCTCACTCCCACCTCCCCGCCTTCTCCCCGTATCCCTCACTCCCACCTCCCCACCTTCTCCCCGTATCCCTCACTCCCACCTCCCGGCCTTCTCCCCGTATCCCTCACTCCCACCTTCTCCCCGTGTCCCTCACTCCCACCTCCCCGCCTTCTCCCCCGTATCCCTCACTCCCACCTCCCCGCCTTCTCCCCGTGTCCCTCACTCCCACCTCCCCGCCTTCTCCCCGTGACCCTCACTCCCACCTCCCCGCCTTCTCCCCGTGTCCCTCACTCCCACCTCCCCACCTTCTCCCCCGTATCTCTCGCTCCCACCTCCCCGCCTTCTCCCCCGTATCCCTCGCTCCCACCTCCCCACCTTCTCCCTGTATCCCTCACTCCCACCTCCCCGCCTTCTCCCCGTATCCCTCACTCCCACCTCCCCGCCTTCTCCCCGTATCCCTCACTCCACCTCCCCGCCTTCTCCCCGTATCCCTCGCTCCCACCTCCCCGCCTTCTCCCCCGTATCCCTCACTCCCACCTCCCCGCCTTCTCCCCCGTATCCCTCGCTCCCACCTCCCCACCTTCTCCCCGTATCCCTCGCTCCCACCTCCCCGCCTTCTCCCCCGTATCCCTCACTCCCACCTCCCCGCCTTCTCCCCGTATCCCTCACTCCCACCTCCCCACCTACTCCCCGTATCCCTCACTCCCACCTCCCCACCTTCTCCCCGTATCCCTCACTCCCACCTCCCCACCTACTCCCCGTATCCCTCACTCCCACCTCCCCGCCTTCTCCCCGTATCCCTCACTCCCACCTCCCCGCCTTCTCCCAGTATCCCCCTCACTCCCACCTCCCCGCCTTCTCCCCGTATCCCTCACTCCCACCTCCCCGCCTTCTCCCCGTATCCCTCACTCCCACCTCCCCGCCTTCTCCCCGTATCCCTCACTCCCACCTCCCCACCTTCTCCCTGTATCCCTCACTCCCACCTCCCCGCCTTCTCCCCGTATCCCTCACTCCCACCTCCCCACCTACTCCCCGTATCCCTCACTCCCACCTCCCCACCTTCTCCCCGTATCCCTCACTCCCACCTCCCCACCTACTCCCGTATCCCTCACTCCCACCTCCCCGCCTTCTCCCCGTATCCCTCACTCCCACCTCCCCGCCTTCTCCCCGTATCCCTCACTCCCACCTCCCCGCCTTCTCCCCCGTATCCCTCACTCCCACCTCCCCGGCTTCTCCCCGTATCCCTCACTCCCACCTCCCCACCTTCTCCCCGTGTCCCTCACTCCACCTCCCCACCTTCTCCCCGTATCCCTCACTCCCACCTCCCCACCTACTCCCCGTATCCCTCACTCCCACCTCCCCGCCTTCTCCCCGTATCCCTCACTCCCACCTCCCCGCCTTCTCCCGTATCCCTCACTCCCACCTCCCCGCCTTCTCCCCGTATCCCTCACTCCCACCTCCCCGCCTTCTCCCCGTATCCCTCACTCCCACCTCCCCGCCTTCTCCCTGTATCCCTCACTCCCACCTCCCCGCCTTCTCCCCGTATCCCTCACTCCCACCTCCCCGTATCCCTCACTCCCACCTCCCCGCCTTCTCCCCGTATCCCTCACTCCCACCTCCCCGCCTTCTCCCTGTATCCCTCACTCCCACCTCCCCGCCTTCTCCCCGTATCCCTCACTCCCACCTCCCCGTATCCCTCACTCCCACCTCCCCACATTCTCCCTGTATCCCTCACTCCCACCTCCCCGCCTTCTCCCCGTATCCCTCACTCCCACCTCCCCGCCTTCTCCCCGTGTCCCTCACTCCCACCTCCCCGCCTTCTCCCCGTATCCCTCACTCCCACCTCCCCACCTTCTCCCTGTATCCCTCACTCCCACCTCCCCGCCTTCTCCCCGTATCCCTCACTCCCACCTCCCCGTATCCCTCACTCCCACCTCCCCGCCTTCACCCCCGTATCCCTCACTCCCACCTCCCCGTATCCCTCGCTCCCACCTCCCCGCCTTCTCCCCCGTATCCCTCGCTCCCACCTCCCCGCCTTCTCCCCCGTATCTCTCGCTCCCACCTCCCCGCCTTCTCCCCGTATCCCTCGCTCCCACCTCCCCGCCTTCTCCCCGTATCCCTCACTCCCACCTCCCCACATTCTCCCTGTATCCCTCACTCCCACCTCCCCGCCTTCTCCCCGTATCCTCACTCCCACCTCCCCGCCTTCTCCCCGTGTCCCTCACTCCCACCTCCCCGCCTTCTCCCCCGTATCCCTCACTCCCACCTCCCCGCCTTCTCCCCATATCCCTCACTCCCACCTCCCCGTATCCCTCACTCCCACCTCCCCGCCTTCTCCCTGTATCCCTCACTCCCACCTCCCCGCCTTCTCCCCGTATCCCTCACTCCCACTTCCCCACCTTCTCCCTGTATCCCTCACTCCCACCTCCCCGCCTTCTCCCCGTATCCCTCACTCCCACCTCCCCGTATCCCTCACTCCCACCTCCCCGCCTTCTCCCCCGTATCCCTCGCTCCCAACTCCCCGCCTTCTCCCCCGTATCCCTCACTCCCACCTCCCCGCCTTCTCCCCCGTATCTCTCGCTCCCACCTCCCCGCCTTCTCCCCCGTATCTCTCGCTCCCACCTCCCCGCCTTCTCCCCCGTATCCCTCACATCCCACCTCCCCGCCTTCTCCCCCGTATCCCTCACTCCCACCTCCCCGCCTTCTCCCCCGTATCTCTCGCTCCCACCTCCCCGCCTTCTCCCCCGTATCTCTCGCTCCCACCTCCCCGCCTTCTCCCCCGTATCCCTCACTCCCACCTCCCCGCCTTCTCCCCGTATCCCTCACTCCCACCTCCCCGCCTTCTCTCCCCGTATCCCTCACTCCCACCTCCCCGCCTTCTCCCCGTGTCCCTCACTCCCACCTCCCCGCCTTCTCCCCGTATCCCTCACTCCCACCTCCCCGCCTTCTCCCCGTGTCCCTCACTCCCACCTCCCCGCCTTCTCCCCCGTATCCCTCACTCCCACCTCCCCGCCTTCTCCCCGTGTCCTCACTCCACTCCACCTCCCCGCCTTCTCCCCGTGTCCCTCCACTCCCGCCTTCTCCCGTTCCCTCACTCCCACCTCCCCGCCTTCTCCCCCGTATCCCTCACTCCCACCTCCCCGCCTTCTCCCCGTATCCCTCACTCCCACCTCCCCGCCTTCTCCCCCGTATCCCTCACTCCCACCTCCCCGCCTTCTCCCCGTATCCCTCACTCCCACCTTCTCCCCGTATCCCTCACTCCCACCTCCCCGCCTTCTCCCCGTGTCCCTCACTCCCACCTCCCCACCTTCTCCCCACATCCTGTTATACACACAGTCAGTGCTGGGACAGTCAGTCCTGTTATACACACAGTCAGTGCTGGGACACTCAGTCCTGTTATACACACAGTCAGTGCTGGACACTCAGTCCTGTTATACACACAGTCAGTGCTGGGACACTCAGTCCTGTTACACACACAGTCAGTGCTGGGACAGTCAGTCCTGTTATACACACACTCAGTGCTGGGACACTCAGTCCTGTTATACACACAGTCAGTGCTGGGACACTCAGTCCTGTTATACACACAGTCAGTGCTGGGACTCTCAGTCCTGTTATACACACAGTCAGTGCTGGGACACTCAGTCCTGTTATACACACAGTCAGTGCTGGGACACTCAGTCCTGTTATACACACAGTCAGTGCTGGGACACTCAGTCCTGTTATACACACAGTCAGTGCTGGGACACTCAGTCCTGTTATACACACAGTCAGTGCTGGGACACTCAGTCCTGTTATACACACAGTCAGTGCTGGGACACTCAGTCCTGTTATACACACAGTCAGTGCTGGGACACTCAGTCCTGTTATACACACAGTCAGTGCTGGGACACTCAGTCCTGTTACACACACAGTCAGTGGTGGGACACTCAGTCCTGTTATACACACAGTCAGTGCTGGGACACTCAGTCCTGTTATACACACACAGTCAGTGCTGGGACACTCAGTCCTGTTACACACACAGTCAGTGCTGGGACAGTCAGTCCTGTTATACACACACTCAGTGCTGGGACACTCAGTCCTGTTATACACACAGTCAGTGCTGGGACACTCAGTCCTGTTATACACACAGTCAGTGCTGGGACTCTCAGTCCTGTTATACACACAGTCAGTGCTGGGACACTCAGTCCTGTTATACACACAGTCAGTGCTGGGACACTCAGTCCTGTTATACACACAGTCAGTGCTGGGACACTCAGTCCTGTTATACACACAGTCAGTGCTGGGACACTCAGTCCTGTTATACACACACTCAGTGCTGGACACTCAGTCCTGTTATACACACAGTCAGTGCTGGGACACTCAGTCCTGTTATACACACAGTCAGTGCTGGGACACTCAGTCCTGTTATACACACAGTCAGTGCTGGGACTCTCAGTCCTGTTATACACACAGTCAGTGCTGGGACCCTCAGTCCTGTTATACACATAGTCAGTGCTGGGACACTCAGTCCTGTTACACACACAGTCAGTGCTGGGACACTCAGTCCTGTTATACACACACTCAGTGCTGGGACAATCAGTCCTGTTATACACACAGTCGGTGCTGGGACACTCAGTCCTGTTGTACACACAGTCAGTGCTGGGACACTCAGTCCTGTTATACACACAGTCAGTGCTGGGACACTCAGTCCTGTTATACACACAGTCTGTGCTGGGACACTCAGTCCTGTTATACACACAGTCAGTGCTGGGACACTCAGTCCTGTTATACACACAGTCAGTGCTGGGACACTCAGTCCTGTTATACACACACTCAGTGCTGGGACACTCAGTCCTGTTATACACACAGTCGGTGCTGGGACACTCAGTCCTGTTATACACACAGTCAGTGCTGGGACACTCAGTCCTGTTGTACACACACTCAGTGCTGGGACTCTCAGTCCTGTTGTACACACAGTCAGTGCTGGGACACTCAGTCCTGTTGTACACACACTCAGTGCTGGGACTCTCAGTCCTGTTGTACACACAGTCAGTGCTGGGGACTCTCAGTCCTGTTACACACAGAGTCAGTGCTGGGACACTCAGTCCTGTTATACACAGAGTCAGTGCTGGGACACTCAGTCCTGTTATACACACAGTCAGTGCTCTCTCTCTGTTGTTCTCTGCGTCTCCCCTTTGCTTACCATGTAGATATGATGCTTCTGCCCGAAATATTTCAGTTTCCCCAATTGGCAAGCGTAGAACGTGTCAAACCGGGGGAGATTGATCTGCGAGACAAGACAAGGACATTCGGTGACTCTCTGTCCTCTCAGTCTGAAGGTTCACACCCCAGAGACTCTGCCCAGA
>NW_027138382.1:37500-47500 GCF_035084215.1 Heptranchias perlo | reverse complement strand
GTGCCGGGTCTCGAAACGGAGCCGGGTCGGCCCAGTTTAAAACGGAGAAGAGAGTGCTGCCCTCTGCGGGTGAAAACATGGAAGTACGTTGGTTAATGATTTCCAGTTCACCCCGCTTGGTCAGGCCCACTCGGAGGCGGATAACTCCGGAACGCCGAGGCCGATTTCCTGCGGGTATGGCTCGTTGCGTGCGGCAGGAGGCGGCGCAGCGTTCGGTACCGAGCACTCGGAGGTGCGGTGCTGCCCGCCGGAGTGACAGCGAAAGGCTGCGCACCGCTTTCCGCCTGCTAACTCGGCGTCCGTGAGACCGACCGACTCCGCTTTAGCACCGGAGCTAGAGTGGGGCAAGGGGCACCGAAGGGTACCGGAACGATGACGTTCGCACACCGGGAAGTCGAGTGCCGGGCCGCCGAAAGCGAGCAGGGTGCCACCGCTCGGGGCCCCGGTTTGTCCGTCCCACCCGGAGGCCCATATCTCCGGAAGACACAGGCCGATTTCCACCGGGTATGGCTCGTTGTGTGCGGCCGGACCAGGCGCAGCGGACGGTACCGAGCACTCGGAGGTCGGGCGCTGCCCGCCGGAGGTACAGCGAAAGGCTGCAAACCACTTTCCGCCGCCTCCCTCCGCGGGCGTGAGACCGACGGTCGTCGGGTTTGTTTCCGCGGCTAGAGCAGGACGAGGGGCAGCGAACGGTACCGGAAGGAACCCGGTCGCACACCGGGAAGTCGACTAGCGGGCCGCCGAAAGCGAGCACGGGGCCCCGGTTTGTCCGTCCCACCCGGAGGCCCATATCTCTGGAAGGCACAGGCCGATTTCCACCGGGTATGGCTCGTTGTGTGCGGCCGGACCAGGCGCAGCGGACGGTACCGAGCACTCGGAGGTCGGGCGCTGCCCGCCGGAGGTACAGCGAAAGGCTGCAAACCACTTTCCGCCACCTCCCTCCGCGGGCGTGAGACCGACGGTCGTCGGGTTTGTTTCCGCGGCTAGAGCAGGACGAGGGGCAGCGAACGGTACCGGAACGAACCCGGTCGCACACCGGGAAGTCGACCAGCGGGCCGCCGAAAGCGTGCTCGGGTCCCCGGTTTGTCTGTCCCACCCGGAGGCTGATATCTGAGGAAGTCCGAGGCCGATTTCCTCCGGCTAACTCGGCGGGCAATGTGTCCCCCCCACCATCTTCGGCTGATTACCGTGGCTGGACCGGATCAAGGAGCAACGGAACCGTGCCAGAACGACGTCGGTCGGACGGCGTGAACTGATAGTGCCGAGGCCGGAAACCGAGCCGGAAATGTGCACCGATTTATTGGTCCCACTCGCAGGCCCATATCTCCGGAAGGCCGAGGCCGATTTCCTCCGGGTATGGTTCGCTGCGTGCAGCCGGAAGGGGAGCAGCGGACGGCACTGAGCAGCCGGAGGTGCGGCGCTGCCCGCCGGAGCTGCAAGCGAAAGGCTGCGCACCGCTTTCCGCTGGTTAACTCGGCAGGCCGTCAGGCCGACCGACTCCGCTTCAGCACGGGAGCTAGAGTCGGGCAAGGGGCACCGAAGGGTACCGGAAGGATCACGTTCGGACACCGGGAAGTCGAGTGCCGGGCCGCCGAAAGCGAGCTCGGGGCCCCGGTTTGTCCGTCCCACCCGGAGGCCCATATCTCGAGAAGGCACAGGCCGATTTCCTCCGGGTTTGGCTCGCTGCGTGCGGCCGGACGAGGTGCAGCGAACGGTACCGAGCACTCGGAGGTGCGGCGCTGCCCGCCGGAGGTACAGCGAAAGGCTGCAAACCGCTTTCCGCCTCCTCTCCCCTCGGGCGTGAGACCGACGGTCGTCTGGTTTGCTTCCGCGGCAAGAGCAGGACGAGGGGCACCGAGCTGGTACCAGAACGAACCCGGTCGCACACCGGGATGTCGAGTGCCCGGCCCAAACCCGCTACCCCCCCCCCCCACCCGAAAGCGAGCCACGGTTTGTGGATTAAAAGTGAAGCGGCAAAGATTTGTAAAACAGCGTGAAATGATGAACCAGAAGCCCAAAGTAATGGTGGGAATAAAAGTTCCGAAATGTGAAATGGTGAACCAGAAGTTGTGTGAACTGTTTAACCCAAAGTGGCAAAAATGGATTAAAAGGGGTGAAATGATCGACCGCAAAGCAGGGCAAGCATTAAACAAAAGCAGCAGCATTTTTTAAAAAGGGACAAATGGTTTACCAGAATCCCAAAAGAATGCTCAGAGACTTAAGTGCCAAAGGGGCAAATGGTTAACCAGAAGCTGGGTGAACTGCTTAACCCAAAGTGGGAAAAAGGATAAAAAAGGGGTGAACTGATCAACCAGAAGTCGACAACAATGTGCGGCGATTAAGTCTGAAAGAGGGAAAGGTTGACCGGAAAGCAGGGAAATGATTAAACAAAAGCAGAAAAATTCAGTAAAAAGGGGCAAGTGGTGAACCAGAAGTTGGGTGAACTGCTTAACCAAAAGTGGGAAAGAGGATTAAAAGGGGAGAAATGTTGAACCAGATGTCGAAAACAATGCGCGGCGATGAAGTCTGAAAGAGGAAAAGGTTGACCGCAAAGCAGGGAAAGGATTAAACAGAAGCAGCAATATCTTTTAAAAAGGGACAAATGGTGAACCAGAATCCCAAAAGAATGCTCAGAGACTTAAGTCCCAAAGGGGCAAATGGTTAACCAGAAGCTGGGTGAACTGTTTAACCAAAAGTGGGAAAAAGGATTAAAATGTTGTGAAATGATTAACCAGAAGGCGAAAGCAAAGTGCGGCGGCGAAGTCCTAAAGGGGAAAAGGTTGACCATAAAGCAGGGAAATGATTAAACAAAAGCAGAAAAATTCAGTAAGAAGGGGCAAATGGTTAACCAGAAGTTGGGTGAACTGCTTAACCAAAAGTGGGAAAGAGGATTAAAAGGGGAGAAATGTTGAACCAGATGTCGAAAACAATGCGCGGCGATGAAGTCTGAAAGAGGAATAGGTCGACCGCAAAGCAGGGAAATGATTAAACAAAAGCAGAAAAATTCAGTAAAAAGGGGCAAATGGTGAACCAGAAGCTGGGTGAACTGCTTAACCAAAAGTGGGAAAAAGGATTAAAAGGGGAGAAATGTTGAACCAGATGTCGAAAACAAGGTGCGGCGATGAAGTCTGAAAGAGGAATAGGTCGACCGCAAAGCAGGGAAAGGTTTAATCAAAAGCAGCAATATCTTTTAAAAAGGGACAAATGGTGAACCAGAATCACAAAAGAATGCTCAGAGACTTAAGTCCCAAAGGGGAAATGGTTAACCAGTAGCTGGGTGAACTGTCCAACCCAAAGTGGGAAAAAGGATTAAAAGGGGTGAAATGATTAACCAGAAGGCGAAAGCAAAGTGCGGCGGCGAAGTCGTAAGGGGAAAAGGTTGACCAGAAAGCAGGGAAAGCATTAAACAAAAGCGGCAACATTTTTAAAAAAGTGGCAAATGGTTAACCAGAATCCCAAAAGAATGCTCAGAGACTTAAGTCCCAAAGGGGAAATGGTTAACCAGAAGCTGGGTGAACTGGTGAACCAAAAGTGGGAAAAAGGATTAAAAGGGGAGAAATGTTTAACCAGAAGGCAAAAGCAAAGTGCGGCGGCGAAGTCCAAAAGGGGAAAAGGTTGACAAGAAAGCAGGGAAATGATTAAACCAAAGCGGAAAAATTCAGTATAATGGGGCAAATGGTTAACCAGAAGCTGGGTGAAATGGTTAACCGAAAGTGGCAAAAAAAGATTTAAAGGGGAAAAATGATTAACCAGAAGTCGACAACAATGCGCGGCGATGAAGTCTGAAAGGGGAAAAGGTTGACCACATAGCAGGGAAACGATTAAACAAAAGCGGCAACATTTTTAAAAAAGTGGCAAATGATTAACCAGAATCCCAAAAGAATGCTCAGAGACTAAGTCCCAAAGGGGAAATGGTTAACCAGAAGCTGGGGGAAATGGTTAACCAAAAGTTGCAAAAATGATTAAAAGGGGTGAAATGATTAACCAGGAGGCTAAAGCAATGTGCCGCGGTGAAGTCTGAAAGAGGGAAAGGTTGACCAGAAAGCATTAAACAAAAGCGGCAACATTTTTTAAAAATTGGCAAATGATTAACCAGAATCCCAAAAGAATGCTCAGAGACTAAGTCCCATAGGGGAAATGGTTAACCAGAAGCTGGGGGAAATGGTTAACCAAAAGTTGCAAAAATGATTAAAAGGGGTGAAATGATTAACCAGAATTCGAAAATAATGTGCGGCGATGAAGTCCTAAAGGGGAAAAGTTTGACCACAAAGCAGGGAAAGCATTAAACAAAAGCGGCAACATTTTTTAAAAATTGGCAAATGATTAACCAGAATCCCAAAAGAATGCTCAGAGACTAAGTCCCAAAGGGGAAATGGTTAACCAGAAGCTGGGGGAAATGGTTAACCAAAAGTTGCAAAAATGATTAAAAGGGGTGAAATGATTAACCAGGAGGCTAAAGCAATGTGCCGCGGTGAAGTCTGAAAGAGGGAAAGGTTGACCAGAAAGCATTAAACAAAAGCGGCAACATTTTTAAAAAAGTGGCAAATGATTAACCAGAATCCCAAAAGAATGCTCAGAGACTGAGTCCCAAAGGGGAAATGGTTAACCAGAAGCTGGGGGAAATGGTTAACCAAAAGTTGCAAAAATGATTAAAAGGGGTGAAATGATTAACCAGGAGGCTAAAGCAATGTGCCGCGGTGAAGTCTGAAAGAGGGAAAGGTTGACCAGAAAGCATTAAACAAAAGCGGCAACATTTTTTAAAAAGTGGCAAATGATTAACCAGAATCCCAAAAGAATGCTCAGAGACTAAGTCCCAAAGGGGAAATGGTTAACCAGAAGCTGGGGGAAATGGTTAACCAAAAGTTGCAAAAATGATTAAAAGGGGTGAAATGATTAACCAGGAGGCTAAAGCAATGTGCCGCGGTGAAGTCTGAAAGAGGGAAAGGTTGACCAGAAAGCATTAAACAAAAGCGGCAACATTTTTTAAAAATTGGCAAATGATTAACCAGAATTCCAAAAGAATGCTCAGAGACTAAGTCCCAAAGGGGAAATGGTTAACCAGAAGCTGGGGGAAATGGTTAACCAAAAGTTGCAAAAATGATTAAAAGGGGTGAAATGATTAACCAGGAGGCTGAAGCAATGTGCCGCGGGGAAGTCTGAAAGAGGCAAAGGTTGACCAGAAAGCATTAAACAAAAGTGGCAACATTTTTTAAAAATTGGCAAATGATTAACCAGAATCCCAAAAGAATGCTCAGAGACTAAGTCCCAAAGGGGAAATGGTTAACCAGAAGCTGGGGGAAATGGTTAACCAAAAGTTGCAAAAATGATTAAAAGGGGTGAAATGATTAACCAGGAGGCTAAAGCAATGTGCCGCGGTGAAGTCTGAAAGAGGGAAAGGTTGACCAGAAAGCATTAAACAAAAGCGGCAACATTTTTAAAAAATTGGCAAATGATTAACCAGAATCCCAAAAGAATGCTCAGAGACTAAGTCCCAAAGGGGAAATGGTTAACCAGAAGCTGGGGGAAATGGTTAACCAAAAGTTGCAAAAATGATTAAAAGGGGTGAAATGATTAACCAGGAGGCTGGAGCAATGTGCCGCGGTGAAGTCTGAAAGAGGGAAAGGTTGACCAGAAAGCATTAAACAAAAGTGGCAACATTTTTTAAAAATTGGCAAATGATTAACCAGAATCCCAAAAGAATGCTCAGAGACTAAGTCCCAAAGGGGAAATGGTTAACCAGAAGCTGGGGGAAATGGTTAACCAAAAGTTGCAAAAATGATTAAAAGGGGTGAAATGATTAACCAGGAGGCTGAAGCAATGTGCCGCGGTGAAGTCTGAAAGAGGGAAAGGTTGACCAGAAAGCATTAAACAAAAGTGGCAACATTTTTAAAAAATTGGCAAATGATTAACCAGAATCCCAAAAGAATGCTCAGAGACCAAGTCCCAAAGGGGAAATGGTTAACCAGAAGCTGGGGGAAATGGTTAACCAAAAGTTGCAAAAATGATTAAAAGGGGTGAAATGATTAACCAGGAGGCTAAAGCAATGTGCCGCGGTGAAGTCTGAAAGAGGGAAAGGTTGACCAGAAAGCATTAAACAAAAGCGGCAACATTTTTTAAAAATTGGCAAATGATTAACCAGAATCCCAAAAGAATGCTCAGAGACTAAGTCCCAAAGGGGAAATGGTTAACCAGAAGCTGGGGGAAATGGTTAACCAAAAGTTGCAAAAATGATTAAAAGGGGTGAAATGATTAACCAGGAGGCTGAAGCAATGTGCCGCGGTGAAGTCTGAAAGAGGGAAAGGTTGACCAGAAAGCATTAAACAAAAGTGGCAACATTTTTTAAAAATTGGCAAATGATTAACCAGAATCCCAAAAGAATGCTCAGAGACTAAGTCCCAAAGGGGAAATGGTTAACCAGAAGCTGGGGGAAATGGTTAACCAAAAGTTGCAAAAATGATTAAAAGGGTGTGAAATGATTAACCAGGAGGCTAAAGCAATGTGCCGCGGTGAAGTCTGAAAGAGGGAAAGGTTGACCAGAAAGCATTAAACAAAAGCGGCAACATTTTTTAAAAATTGGCAAATGATTAACCAGAATTCCAAAAGAATGCTCAGAGACTAAGTCCCAAAGGGGAAATGGTTAACCAGAAGCTGGGGGAAATGGTTAACCAAAAGTTGCAAAAATGATTAAAAGGGGTGAAATGATTAACCAGGAGGCTGAAGCAATGTGCCGCGGGGAAGTCTGAAAGAGGCAAAGGTTGACCAGAAAGCATTAAACAAAAGTGGCAACATTTTTTAAAAATTGGCAAATGATTAACCAGAATCCCAAAAGAATGCTCAGAGACTAAGTCCCAAAGGGGAAATGGTTAACCAGAAGCTGGGGGAAATGGTTAACCAAAAGTTGCAAAAATGATTAAAAGGGGTGAAATGATTAACCAGGAGGCTAAAGCAATGTGCCGCGGTGAAGTCTGAAAGAGGGAAAGGTTGACCAGAAAGCATTAAACAAAAGTGGCAACATTTTTAAAAAATTGGCAAATGATTAACCAGAATCCCAAAAGAATGCTCAGAGACTAAGTCCCAAAGGGGAAATGGTTAACCAGAAGCTGGGGGAAATGGTTAACCAAAAGTTGCAAAAATGATTAAAAGGGGTGAAATGATTAACCAGGAGGCTGGAGCAATGTGCCGCGGTGAAGTCTGAAAGAGGGAAAGGTTGACCAGAAAGCATTAAACAAAAGTGGCAACATTTTTTAAAAATTGGCAAATGATTAACCAGAATCCCAAAAGAATGCTCAGAGACTAAGTCCCAAAGGGGAAATGGTTAACCAGAAGCTGGGGGAAATGGTTAACCAAAAGTTGCAAAAATGATTAAAAGGGGTGAAATGATTAACCAGGAGGCTGAAGCAATGTGCCGCGGTGAAGTCTGAAAGAGGGAAAGGTTGACCAGAAAGCATTAAACAAAAGTGGCAACATTTTTAAAAAATTGGCAAATGATTAACCAGAATCCCAAAAGAATGCTCAGAGACTAAGTCCCAAAGGGGAAATGGTTAACCAGAAGCTGGGGGAAATGGTTAACCAAAAGTTGCAAAAATGATTAAAAGGGGTGAAATGATTAACCAGGAGGCTGGAGCAATGTGCCGCGGTGAAGTCTGAAAGAGGGAAAGGTTGACCAGAAAGCATTAAACAAAAGTGGCAACATTTTTTAAAAATTGGCAAATGATTAACCAGAATCCCAAAAGAATGCTCAGAGACTAAGTCCCAAAGGGGAAATGGTTAACCAGAAGCTGGGGGAAATGGTTAACCAAAAGTTGCAAAAATGATTAAAAGGGGTGAAATGATTAACCAGGAGGCTGAAGCAATGTGCCGCGGTGAAGTCTGAAAGAGGGAAAGGTTGACCAGAAAGCATTAAACAAAAGTGGCAACATTTTTAAAAAATTGGCAAATGATTAACCAGAATCCCAAAAGAATGCTCAGAGACCAAGTCCCAAAGGGGAAATGGTTAACCAGAAGCTGGGGGAAATGGTTAACCAAAAGTTGCAAAAATGATTAAAAGGGGTGAAATGATTAACCAGGAGGCTAAAGCAATGTGCCGCGGTGAAGTCTGAAAGAGGGAAAGGTTGACCAGAAAGCATTAAACAAAAGCGGCAACATTTTTTAAAAATTGGCAAATGATTAACCAGAATCCCAAAAGAATGCTCAGAGACTAAGTCCCAAAGGGGAAATGGTTAACCAGAAGCTGGGGGAAATGGTTAACCAAAAGTTGCAAAAATGATTAAAAGGGGTGAAATGATTAACCAGGAGGCTGAAGCAATGTGCCGCGGTGAAGTCTGAAAGAGGGAAAGGTTGACCAGAAAGCATTAAACAAAAGTGGCAACATTTTTTAAAAATTGGCAAATGATTAACCAGAATCCCAAAAGAATGCTCAGAGACTAAGTCCCAAAGGGGAAATGGTTAACCAGAAGCTGGGGGAAATGGTTAACCAAAAGTTGCAAAAATGATTAAAAGGGGTGAAATGATTAACCAGGAGGCTAAAGCAATGTGCCGCGGTGAAGTCTGAAAGAGGGAAAGGTTGACCAGAAAGCATTAAACAAAAGCGGCAACATTTTTTAAAAATTGGCAAATGATTAACCAGAATCCCAAAAGAATGCTCAGAGACTAAGTCCCAAAGGGGAAATGGTTAACCAGAAGCTGGGGGAAATGGTTAACCAAAAGTTGCAAAAATGATTAAAAGGGGTGAAATGATTAACCAGGAGGCTGAAGCAATGTGCCGCGGTGAAGTCTGAAAGAGGGAAAGGTTGACCAGAAAGCATTAAACAAAAGTGGCAACATTTTTTAAAAATTGGCAAATGATTAACCAGAATCCCAAAAGAATGCTCAGAGACTAAGTCCCAAAGGGGAAATGGTTAACCAGAAGCTGGGGGAAATGGTTAACCAAAAGTTGCAAAAATGATTAAAAGGGGTGAAATGATTAACCAGGAGGCTAAAGCAATGTGCCGCGGTGAAGTCTGAAAGAGGGAAAGGTTGACCAGAAAGCATTAAACAAAAGTGGCAACATTTTTAAAAAATTGGCAAATGATTAACCAGAATCCCAAAAGAATGCTCAGAGACTAAGTCCCAAAGGGGAAATGGTTAACCAGAAGCTGGGGGAAATGGTTAACCAAAAGTTGCAAAAATGATTAAAAGGGGTGAAATGATTAACCAGGAGGCTGGAGCAATGTGCCGCGGTGAAGTCTGAAAGAGGGAAAGGTTGACCAGAAAGCATTAAACAAAAGTGGCAACATTTTTAAAAAATTGGCAAATGATTAACCAGAATCCCAAAAGAATGCTCAGAGACCAAGTCCCAAAGGGGAAATGGTTAACCAGAAGCTGGGGGAAATGGTTAACCAAAAGTTGCAAAAATGATTAAAAGGGGTGAAATGATTAACCAGGAGGCTAAAGCAATGTGCCGCGGTGAAGTCTGAAAGAGGGAAAGGTTGACCAGAAAGCATTAAACAAAAGCGGCAACATTTTTTAAAAATTGGCAAATGATTAACCAGAATCCCAAAAGAATGCTCAGAGACTAAGTCCCAAAGGGGAAATGGTTAACCAGAAGCTGGGTGAAATGGTTAACCAAAAGTTGCAAAAATGATTAAAAGGGGTGAAATGATCAACCAGAAGTCGAAAATAATGTGCGGCGATGAAGTCCTAAGGGGCAAAAGTCACCCAGAAGGCAGGGAAATGATCAAACGAAAGCAGCCAAAAAATTATTAAAAGAGGGGAACTGATGAACCAAAAGATGAGAAACGGCCCGCAGAGACTAAGTCCAAAACGGGAACTGGTGAACCGGAAATGATTAACCAAAAACTAAGTCCGAAGAGGGAACTGGTAAACCAGAACTGAGTAACCCGATTTTTAAAATTAATTATAAATGGGGAAACGATTGAGCAAAAGGCGGAAATTAAGTCACAGGGACCATGTCCGAAAGGGCAAGAGGTTACCCCGTAGGGGGCATTCGTCAACTCAATCT
>NW_027138382.1:15000-25000 GCF_035084215.1 Heptranchias perlo | reverse complement strand
TAACTCGGCGTCCGTGAGACCGACCGACTTCGCTTTACCGCCGGAGCTAGAGTGGGGCAAGGGGCACGGTTGGGTACCGGAACGATCACGTTCGCACACCGGGAAGTCGAGTGCCGGGTCTCGAAACGGAGCCGGGTCAGCCCAATTTAAAACGGAGAATAGAGTGCTGCCCTCTGCGGGTGAAAACCTGGAAGTACGTTGGTTAATGATTTCCAGTTCACCCCGCTTGGTCAGGCCCACTCGGAGGCGGATAACTCCGGAACGCCGAGGCCGATTTCCTCCGGGTATGGCTCGTTGCGTGCGGCAGGAGGCGGCGCAGCGTACGGTACCGAGCACTCGGAGATGCGGTGCTGCCCGCCGGAGTGACAGCGAAAGGCTGCGCACCGCTTTCCGCCTGGTAACTCGGCGTCCGTGAGACCGACCGACTCCGCTTTAGCACCGGAGCTAGAGTGGGGCAAGGGGCACCGAAGGGTACCGGAACGATCACGTTCGCATACCGGGAAGTCGAGTGCCGGGCCGCTGAAAGCGAGCAGGGTGCCACCGCTCGGGGCCCCGGTTTGTCCGTCCCACCCGGAGGCCCATATCTCCGGAAGGCACAGGCCGATTTCCTCCGGGTATGGCTCGTTGCGTGCGGCCGGACCAGGCGCAGCGGACGGTACCGAGCACTCGGAGGTCCGGCGCTGCCCGCCGGAGGTACAGCGAAAGGCTGCAAACCACTTTCCGCCGCCTCCCTCCGCGGGCGTGAGACCGACGGTCGTCGGGTTTGGTTCCGCGGCTAGAGCAGGACGAGGGGCAGCGAACGGTACTGGAAGGAACCCGGTCGCACACCGGGAAGTCGACTAGCGGGCCGCCGAAAGCGAGCTCGGGGCCCCGGTTTGTCCGTCCCACCCGGAGGCCCATATCTCCGGAAGGCACAGGCCGATTTCCACCGGGTATGGCTCGTTGTGTGCGGCCGGACCAGGCGCAGCGGACGGTACCGAGCACTCGGAGGTCGGGCGCTGCCCGCCGGAGGTACAGCGAAAGGCTGCAAACCACTTTCCGCCGCCTCCCTCCGCGGGCGTGAGACCGACGGTCGTCGGGTTTAGTTCCGCGGCTAGAGCAGGACGAGGGGCAGCGAACGGTACCGGAACGAACCCGGTCGCACACCGGGAAGTCGAGTGCCGGGTCTCGAAACGGAGCCGGGTCGGCCCAGTTTAAAACGGAGAAGAGAGTGCTGCCCTCTGCGGGTGAAAACATGGAAGTACGTTGGTTAATGATTTCCAGTTCACCCCGCTTGGTCAGGCCCACTCGGAGGCGGATAACTCCGGAACGCCGAGGCCGATTTCCTGCGGGTATGGCTCGTTGCGTGCGGCAGGAGGCGGCGCAGCGTTCGGTACCGAGCACTCGGAGGTGCGGTGCTGCCCGCCGGAGTGACAGCGAAAGGCTGCGCACCGCTTTCCGCCTGCTAACTCGGCGTCCGTGAGACCGACCGACTCCGCTTTAGCACCGGAGCTAGAGTGGGGCAAGGGGCACCGAAGGGTACCGGAACGATGACGTTCGCACACCGGGAAGTCGAGTGCCGGGCCGCCGAAAGCGAGCAGGGTGCCACCGCTCGGGGCCCCGGTTTGTCCGTCCCACCCGGAGGCCCATATCTCCGGAAGACACAGGCCGATTTCCACCGGGTATGGCTC
Source organism: Heptranchias perlo (assembly GCF_035084215.1). NCBI lineage: Eukaryota > Metazoa > Chordata > Chondrichthyes > Hexanchiformes > Hexanchidae > Heptranchias > Heptranchias perlo. The sequence goes on along the minus strand of NW_027138382.1, from coordinate 23,330 downwards.
GTTGTGTGCGGCCGGACCAGGCGCAGCGGACGGTACCGAGCACTCGGAGGTCGGGCGCTGCCCGCCGGAGGTACAGCGAAAGGCTGCAAACCACTTTCCGCCGCCTCCCTCCGCGGGCGTGAGACCGACGGTCGTCGGGTTTGTTTCCGCGGCTAGAGCAGGACGAGGGGCAGCGAACGGTACCGGAAGGAACCCGGTCGCACACCGGGAAGTCGACTAGCGGGCCGCCGAAAGCGAGCACGGGGCCCCGGTTTGTCCGTCCCACCCGGAGGCCCATATCTCTGGAAGGCACAGGCCGATTTCCACCGGGTATGGCTCGTTGTGTGCGGCCGGACCAGGCGCAGCGGACGGTACCGAGCACTCGGAGGTCGGGCGCTGCCCGCCGGAGGTACAGCGAAAGGCTGCAAACCACTTTCCGCCACCTCCCTCCGCGGGCGTGAGACCGACGGTCGTCGGGTTTGTTTCCGCGGCTAGAGCAGGACGAGGGGCAGCGAACGGTACCGGAACGAACCCGGTCGCACACCGGGAAGTCGACCAGCGGGCCGCCGAAAGCGTGCTCGGGTCCCCGGTTTGTCTGTCCCACCCGGAGGCTGATATCTGAGGAAGTCCGAGGCCGATTTCCTCCGGCTAACTCGGCGGGCAATGTGTCCCCCCCACCATCTTCGGCTGATTACCGTGGCTGGACCGGATCAAGGAGCAACGGAACCGTGCCAGAACGACGTCGGTCGGACGGCGTGAACTGATAGTGCCGAGGCCGGAAACCGAGCCGGAAATGTGCACCGATTTATTGGTCCCACTCGCAGGCCCATATCTCCGGAAGGCCGAGGCCGATTTCCTCCGGGTATGGTTCGCTGCGTGCAGCCGGAAGGGGAGCAGCGGACGGCACTGAGCAGCCGGAGGTGCGGCGCTGCCCGCCGGAGCTGCAAGCGAAAGGCTGCGCACCGCTTTCCGCTGGTTAACTCGGCAGGCCGTCAGGCCGACCGACTCCGCTTCAGCACGGGAGCTAGAGTCGGGCAAGGGGCACCGAAGGGTACCGGAAGGATCACGTTCGGACACCGGGAAGTCGAGTGCCGGGCCGCCGAAAGCGAGCTCGGGGCCCCGGTTTGTCCGTCCCACCCGGAGGCCCATATCTCGAGAAGGCACAGGCCGATTTCCTCCGGGTTTGGCTCGCTGCGTGCGGCCGGACGAGGTGCAGCGAACGGTACCGAGCACTCGGAGGTGCGGCGCTGCCCGCCGGAGGTACAGCGAAAGGCTGCAAACCGCTTTCCGCCTCCTCTCCCCTCGGGCGTGAGACCGACGGTCGTCTGGTTTGCTTCCGCGGCAAGAGCAGGACGAGGGGCACCGAGCGGTACCAGAACGAACCCGGTCGCACACCGGGATGTCGAGTGCCCGGCCCAAACCCGCTACCCCCCCCCCCACCCGAAAGCGAGCCACGGTTTGTGGATTAAAAGTGAAGCGGCAAAGATTTGTAAAACAGCGTGAAATGATGAACCAGAAGCCCAAAGTAATGGTGGGAATAAAAGTTCCGAAATGTGAAATGGTGAACCAGAAGTTGTGTGAACTGTTTAACCCAAAGTGGCAAAAATGGATTAAAAGGGGTGAAATGATCGACCGCAAAGCAGGGCAAGCATTAAACAAAAGCAGCAGCATTTTTTAAAAAGGGACAAATGGTTTACCAGAATCCCAAAAGAATGCTCAGAGACTTAAGTGCCAAAGGGGCAAATGGTTAACCAGAAGCTGGGTGAACTGCTTAACCCAAAGTGGGAAAAAGGATAAAAAAGGGGTGAACTGATCAACCAGAAGTCGACAACAATGTGCGGCGATTAAGTCTGAAAGAGGGAAAGGTTGACCGGAAAGCAGGGAAATGATTAAACAAAAGCAGAAAAATTCAGTAAAAAGGGGCAAGTGGTGAACCAGAAGTTGGGTGAACTGCTTAACCAAAAGTGGGAAAGAGGATTAAAAGGGGAGAAATGTTGAACCAGATGTCGAAAACAATGCGCGGCGATGAAGTCTGAAAGAGGAAAAGGTTGACCGCAAAGCAGGGAAAGGATTAAACAGAAGCAGCAATATCTTTTAAAAAGGGACAAATGGTGAACCAGAATCCCAAAAGAATGCTCAGAGACTTAAGTCCCAAAGGGGCAAATGGTTAACCAGAAGCTGGGTGAACTGTTTAACCAAAAGTGGGAAAAAGGATTAAAATGTTGTGAAATGATTAACCAGAAGGCGAAAGCAAAGTGCGGCGGCGAAGTCCTAAAGGGGAAAAGGTTGACCATAAAGCAGGGAAATGATTAAACAAAAGCAGAAAAATTCAGTAAGAAGGGGCAAATGGTTAACCAGAAGTTGGGTGAACTGCTTAACCAAAAGTGGGAAAGAGGATTAAAAGGGGAGAAATGTTGAACCAGATGTCGAAAACAATGCGCGGCGATGAAGTCTGAAAGAGGAATAGGTCGACCGCAAAGCAGGGAAATGATTAAACAAAAGCAGAAAAATTCAGTAAAAAGAGGGGCAAATGGTGAACCAGAAGCTGGGTGAACTGCTTAACCAAAAGTGGGAAAAAGGATTAAAAGGGGAGAAATGTTGAACCAGATGTCGAAAACAAGGTGCGGCGATGAAGTCTGAAAGAGGAATAGGTCGACCGCAAAGCAGGGAAAGGTTTAATCAAAAGCAGCAATAATCTTTTAAAAAGGGACAAATGGTGAACCAGAATCACAAAAGAATGCTCAGAGACTTAAGTCCCAAAGGGGAAATGGTTAACCAGTAGCTGGGTGAACTGTCCAACCAAAGTGGGAAAAAGGATTAAAAGGGGTGAAATGATTAACCAGAAGGCGAAAGCAAAGTGCGGGCGGCGAAGTCGTAAGGGGAAAAGTTGACCAGAAAGCAGGGAAAGCATTAAACAAAAGCGGCAACATTTTTAAAAAGTGGCAAATGGTTAACCAGAATCCCAAAAGAATGCTCAGAGACTTAAGTCCCAAAGGGGAAATGGTTAACCAGAAGCTGGTGTGAACTGGTGACCAAAAGTGGGAAAAAGGATTAAAAGGGGAGAAATGTTTAACCAGAAGGCAAAAGCAAAGTGCGGCGGCGAAGTCCAAAAGGGGAAAAGGTTGACAAGAAAGCAGGGGAAATGATTAACCAAAGCGGAAAAATTCTAGTATAATGGGGCAAATGGTTAACCAGAAGCTGGGTGAATGGTGTAACCGAAAGTGGCAAAAAAAGATTTAAAGGGGAAAAATGATTAACCAGAAGTCGACAACAATGCGCGGCGATGAAGTCTGAAAGGGGAAAAGGTTGACCACATAGCAGGGAAACGATTAAATAAAAGCGGCAACATTTTTAAAAAAGTGGCAAATGATTAACCAGAATCCCAAAAGAATGCTCAGAGACTAAGTCCCAAAGGGGAAATGGTTAACCAGAAGCTGGGGGAAATGGTTAACCAAAAGTTGCAAAAATGATTAAAAGGGGTGAAATGATTAACCAGGAGGCTAAAGCAATGTGCCGCGGTGAAGTCTGAAAGAGGGAAAGGTTGACCAGAAAGCATTAAACAAAAGCGGCAACATTTTTTAAAAATTGGCAAATGATTAACCAGAATCCAAAAGAATGCTCAGAGACTAAGTCCCATAGGGGAAATGGTTAACCAGAAGCTGGGGGAAATGGTTAACCAAAAGTTGCAAAAATGATTAAAAGGGGTGAAATGATTAACCAGAATTCGAAAATAATGTGCGGCGATGAAGTCCTAAAGGGGAAAAGTTTGACCACAAAGCAGGGAAAGCATTAAACAAAAGCGGCAACATTTTTTAAAAATTGGCAAATGATTAACCAGAATCCCAAAAGAATGCTCAGAGACTAAGTCCCAAAGGGGAAATGGTTAACCAGAAGCTGGGGGAAATGGTTAACCAAAAGTTGCAAAAATGATTAAAAGGGGTGAAATGATTAACCAGGAGGCTAAAGCAATGTGCCGCGGTGAAGTCTGAAAGAGGGAAAGGTTGACCAGAAAGCATTAAACAAAAGCGGCAACATTTTTTAAAAATTGGCAAATGATTAACCAGAATCCCAAAAGAATGCTCAGAGACTAAGTCCCAAAGGGGAAATGGTTAACCAGAAGCTGGGGGAAATGGTTAACCAAAAGTTGCAAAAATGATTAAAAGGGGTGAAATGATTAACCAGGAGGCTAAAGCAATGTGCCGCGGTGAAGTCTGAAAGAGGGAAAGGTTGACCAGAAAGCATTAAACAAAAGCGGCAACATTTTTAAAAAGTGGCAAATGATTAACCAGAATCCCAAAAGAATGCTCAGAGACTGAGTCCCAAAGGGGAAATGGTTAACCAGAAGCTGGGGGAAATGGTTAACCAAAAGTTGCAAAAATGATTAAAAGGGGTGAAATGATTAACCAGGAGGCTAAAGCAATGTGCCGCGGTGAAGTCTGAAAGAGGAAAGGTTGACCAGAAAGCATTAAACAAAAGCGGCAACATTTTTTAAAAAGTGGCAAATGATTAACCAGAATCCCAAAAGAATGCTCAGAGACTAAGTCCCAAAGGGGAAATGGTTAACCAGAAGCTGGGGGAAATGGTTAACCAAAAGTTGCAAAAATGATTAAAAGGGGTGAAATGATTAACCAGGAGGCTAAAGCAATGTGCCGCGGTGAAGTCTGAAAGAGGGAAAGGTTGACCAGAAAGCATTAAACAAAAGCGGCAACATTTTTTAAAAATTGGCAAATGATTAACCAGAATTCCAAAAGAATGCTCAGAGACTAAGTCCCAAAGGGGAAATGGTTAACCAGAAGCTGGGGAAATGGTTAACCAAAAGTTGCAAAAATGATTAAAAGGGGTGAAATGATTAACCAGGAGGCTGAAGCAATGTGCCGCGGGGAAGTCTGAAAGAGGCAAAGGTTGACCAGAAAGCATTAAACAAAAGTGGCAACATTTTTTAAAAATTGGGCAAATGATTAACCAGAATCCCAAAAGAATGCTCAGAGACTAAGTCCCAAAGGGGAAATGGTTAACCAGAAGCTGGGGGAAATGGTTAACCAAAAGTTGCAAAAATGATTAAAAGGGGTGAAATGATTAACCAGGAGGCTAAAGCAATGTGCCGCGGTGAAGTCTGAAAGAGGGAAAGGTTGACCAGAAAGCATTAAACAAAAGTGGCAACATTTTTAAAAAATTGGCAAATGATTAACCAGAATCCCAAAAGAATGCTCAGAGACTAAGTCCCAAAGGGGAAATGGTTAACCAGAAGCTGGGGGAAATGGTTAACCAAAAGTTGCAAAAATGATTAAAAGGGGTGAAATGATTAACCAGGAGGCTGAAGCAATGTGCCGCGGTGAAGTCTGAAAGAGGGAAAGGTTGACCAGAAAGCATTAAACAAAAGTGGCAACATTTTTTAAAAATTGGCAAATGATTAACCAGAATCCCAAAAGAATGCTCAGAGACTAAGTCCCAAAGGGGAAATGGTTAACCAGAAGCTGGGGGAAATGGTTAACCAAAAGTTGCAAAAATGATTAAAAGGGGTGAAATGATTAACCAGGAGGCTGAAGCAATGTGCCGCGGTGAAGTCTGAAAGAGGGAAAGGTTGACCAGAAAGCATTAAACAAAAGTGGCAACATTTTTAAAAAATTGGCAAATGATTAACCAGAATCCCAAAAGAATGCTCAGAGACCAAGTCCCAAAGGGGAAATGGTTAACCAGAAGCTGGGGGAAATGGTTAACCAAAAGTTGCAAAAATGATTAAAAGGGGTGAAATGATTAACCAGGAGGCTAAAGCAATGTGCCGCGGTGAAGTCTGAAAGAGGGAAAGGTTGACCAGAAAGCATTAAACAAAAGCGGCAACATTTTTTAAAAATTGGCAAATGATTAACCAGAATCCCAAAAGAATGCTCAGAGACTAAGTCCCAAAGGGGAAATGGTTAACCAGAAGCTGGGGGAAATGGTTAACCAAAAGTTGCAAAAATGATTAAAAGGGGTGAAATGATTAACCAGGAGGCTGAAGCAATGTGCCGCGGTGAAGTCTGAAAGAGGGAAAGGTTGACCAGAAAGCATTAAACAAAAGTGGCAACATTTTTTAAAAATTGGCAAATGATTAACCAGAATCCCAAAAGAATGCTCAGAGACTAAGTCCCAAAGGGGAAATGGTTAACCAGAAGCTGGGGAAATGGTTAACCAAAAGTTGCAAAAATGATTAAAAGGGGTGAAATGATTAACCAGGAGGCTAAAGCAATGTGCCGCGGTGAAGTCTGAAAGAGGGAAAGGTTGACCAGAAAGCATTAAACAAAAGTGGCAACATTTTTAAAAAATTGGCAAATGATTAACCAGAATCCCAAAAGAATGCTCAGAGACTAAGTCCCAAAGGGAAATGGTTAACCAGAAGCTGGGGGAAATGGTTAACCAAAAGTTGCAAAAATGATTAAAAGGGGTGAAATGATTAACCAGGAGGCTGGAGCAATGTGCCGCGGTGAAGTCTGAAAGAGGGAAAGGTTGACCAGAAAGCATTAAACAAAAGTGGCAACATTTTTAAAAATTGGCAAATGATTAACCAGAATCCCAAAAGAATGCTCAGAGACTAAGTCCCAAAGGGAAATGGTTAACCAGAAGCTGGGGGAAATGGTTAACCAAAAGTTGCAAAAATGATTAAAAGGGGTGAAATGATTAACCAGGAGGCTGAAGCAATGTGCCGCGGTGAAGTCTGAAAGAGGGAAAGGTTGACCAGAAAGCATTAAACAAAAGTGGCAACATTTTTAAAAAATTGGCAAATGATTAACCAGAATCCCAAAAGAATGCTCAGAGACCAAGTCCCAAAGGGGAAATGGTTAACCAGAAGCTGGGGGAAATGGTTAACCAAAAGTTGCAAAAAATGATTAAAAGGGGTGAAATGATTAACCAGGAGGCTAAAGCAATGTGCCGCGGTGAAGTCTGAAAGAGGGAAAGGTTGACCAGAAAGCATTAAACAAAAGCGGCAACATTTTTTAAAAATTGGCAAATGATTAACCAGAATCCCAAAAGAATGCTCAGAGACTAAGTCCCAAAGGGGAAATGGTTAACCAGAAGCTGGGTGAAATGGTTAACCAAAAGTTGCAAAAATGATTAAAAGGGGTGAAATGATCAACCAGAAGTCGAAAATAATGTGCGGCGATGAAGTCCTAAGGGCAAAAGTCACCCAGAAGGCAGGGAAATGATCAAACGAAAGCAGCCAAAAAATTATTAAAAGAGGGGAACTGATGAACCAAAAGATGAGAAACGGCCCGCAGAGACTAAGTCCAAAACGGGAACTGGTGAACCGGAAATGATTAACCAAAAACTAAGTCCGAAGAGGGAACTGGTAAACCAGAACTGAGTAACCCGATTTTTAAAATTAATTATAAATGGGGAAACGATTGAGCAAAAGGCGGAAATTAAGTCACAGGGACCATGTCCGAAAGGGCAAGAGGTTACCCCGTAGGGGGCATTCGTCAACTCAATCTGAAAAATTTGGAGGCAAATCTGACCAAAATGCGGAAATCGGACCACACCGCGAGGGGCGCCATTCGACGGGGCAGGGTTAGACGCGTCGAACGGTACCTGAAGGTCCCGGCTGCGACACGTGAGTCCGGAGATATGGCCAGTCAAAGTCTGATGGGAGGTACCGAAGCCGAAAAATCGAAACGCGTTTGCGGCGATTCGGTGTCAGAGAGTCGGTCACGAATTCAAATTCGTCCCGCTGATTCGCCAATTGCCAGCCGGTTCCGGGGGGATTGGCGGGGTACCTGCAGGATAGTAAGAGGTGGCATGTCGAGACTTAGCCTGTTTACCAGACTTGTGTCTAGCGCCTCCAGGTCTGCAGAGACCGACCCGGGCTGCCGCCCAACCGACTTTTAAGCCTTTTGGGAGTGGGAATTTTTCCCATTTTTCCCCATTTTTCGGGTTTTTTGGTCGGGCTTGAAAACGGCGGCCCCGAGGCCTCCCGGGGCTGGCGGGCTTCGGCTCCCTTGCGAGAGGGTCCGAATTCCACCCGTTTAAGCCCAGAAAGGAGTTCGGAAGTCAGTCGGTCGAGGGAACCCCTTCGGAAGTCCGACGGGATGGATTCGGCCGGCGTTTCGGATCTCCGGTCAGAGGATTCCCCCCCTGGGCGGGGGGGTGCGAGTAGCTGCCGGCAAACGGTCCCTTGCACTTGTGGCACAAAAAGTCCGAGCACAGGTTAATGAGTTGGCCGCGGAAGCCCCTATGCCGAAATGAGAAAGCCCCCTTTGCGGGGATTTAGTGACGCATCTGCGGCCGGAGGTGGGAGGCCGTCCTGCCGAATTGACACTTGTCATTCGGGCACCTAGGGATTGGTCGGGTACCCGGAGATTTTCGAGAACACGATTTTC
>NW_027138382.1:0-2500 GCF_035084215.1 Heptranchias perlo | reverse complement strand
AGCGAACGGTACCGGAACGAACCCGGTCGCACACCGGGAAGTCGAGTGCCGGGTCTCGAAACGGAGCCGGGTCGGCCCAGTTTAAAACGGAGAAGAGAGTGCTGCCCTCTGCGGGTGAAAACATGGAAGTACGTTGGTTAATGATTTCCAGTTCACCCCGCTTGGTCAGGCCCACTCGGAGGCGGATAACTCCGGAACGCCGAGGCCGATTTCCTGCGGGTATGGCTCGTTGCGTGCGGCAGGAGGCGGCGCAGCGTTCGGTACCGAGCACTCGGAGGTGCGGTGCTGCCCGCCGGAGTGACAGCGAAAGGCTGCGCACCGCTTTCCGCCTGCTAACCTCGGCGTCCGTGAGACCGACCGACTCCGCTTTAGCACCGGAGCTAGAGTGGGGCAAGGGGCACCGAAGGGTACCGGAACGATGACGTTCGCACACCGGAAGTCGAGTGCCGGGCCGCCGAAAGCGAGCAGGGTGCCACCGCTCGGGGCCCCGGTTTGTCCGTCCCACCCGGAGGCCCATATCTCCGGAAGACACAGGCCGATTTCCACCGGGTATGGCTCGTTGTGTGCGGCCGGACCAGGCGCAGCGGACGGTACCGAGCACTCGGAGGTCGGGCGCTGCCCGCCGGAGGTACAGCGAAAGGCTGCAAACCACTTTCCGCCGCCTCCCTCCGCGGGCGTGAGACCGACGGTCGTCGGGTTTGTTTCCGCGGCTAGAGCAGGACGAGGGGCAGCGAACGGTACCGGAAGGAACCCGGTCGCACACCGGGAAGTCGACTAGCGGGCCGCCGAAAGCGAGCACGGGGCCCCGGTTTGTCCGTCCCACCCGGAGGCCCATATCTCTGGAAGGCACAGGCCGATTTCCACCGGGTATGGCTCGTTGTGTGCGGCCGGACCAGGCGCAGCGGACGGTACCGAGCACTCGGAGGTCGGGCGCTGCCCGCCGGAGGTACAGCGAAAGGCTGCAAACCACTTTCCGCCACCTCCCTCCGCGGGCGTGAGACCGACGGTCGTCGGGTTTGTTTCCGCGGCTAGAGCAGGACGAGGGGCAGCGAACGGTACCGGAACGAACCCGGTCGCACACCGGGAAGTCGACCAGCGGGCCGCCGAAAGCGTGCTCGGGTCCCCGGTTTGTCTGTCCCACCCGGAGGCTGATATCTGAGGAAGTCCGAGGCCGATTTCCTCCGGCTAACTCGGCGGGCAATGTGTCCCCCCCACCATCTTCGGCTGATTACCGTGGCTGGACCGGATCAAGGAGCAACGGAACCGTGCCAGAACGACGTCGGTCGGACGGCGTGAACTGATAGTGCCGAGGCCGGAAACCGAGCCGGAAATGTGCACCGATTTATTGGTCCCACTCGCAGGCCCATATCTCCGGAAGGCCGAGGCCGATTTCCTCCGGGTATGGTTCGCTGCGTGCAGCCGGAAGGGGAGCAGCGGACGGCACTGAGCAGCCGGAGGTGCGGCGCTGCCCGCCGGAGCTGCAAGCGAAAGGCTGCGCACCGCTTTCCGCTGGTTAACTCGGCAGGCCGTCAGGCCGACCGACTCCGCTTCAGCACGGGAGCTAGAGTCGGGCAAGGGGCACCGAAGGGTACCGGAAGGATCACGTTCGGACACCGGGAAGTCGAGTGCCGGGCCGCCGAAAGCGAGCTCGGGGCCCCGGTTTGTCCGTCCCACCCGGAGGCCCATATCTCGAGAAGGCACAGGCCGATTTCCTCCGGGTTTGGCTCGCTGCGTGCGGCCGGACGAGGTGCAGCGAACGGTACCGAGCACTCGGAGGTGCGGCGCTGCCCGCCGGAGGTACAGCGAAAGGCTGCAAACCGCTTTCCGCCTCCTCTCCCCTCGGGCGTGAGACCGACGGTCGTCTGGTTTGCTTCCGCGGCAAGAGCAGGACGAGGGGCACCGAGCGGTACCAGAACGAACCCGGTCGCACACCGGGATGTCGAGTGCCCGGCCCAAACCCGCTACCCCCCCCCCCCCACCCGAAAGCGAGCCACGGTTTGTGGATTAAAAGTGAAGCGGCAAAGATTTGTAAAACAGCGTGAAATGATGAACCAGAAGCCCAAAGTAATGGTGGGAATAAAAGTTCCGAAATGTGAAATGGTGAACCAGAAGTTGTGTGAACTGTTTAACCCAAAGTGGCAAAAATGGATTAAAAGGGGTGAAATGATCGACCGCAAAGCAGGGCAAGCATTAAACAAAAGCAGCAGCATTTTTTAAAAAGGGACAAATGGTTTACCAGAATCCAAAAGAATGCTCAGAGACTTAAGTGCCAAAGGGGCAAATGGTTAACCAGAAGCTGGGTGAACTGCTTAACCCAAAGTGGGAAAAAGGATAAAAAAGGGGTGAACTGATCAACCAGAAGTCGACAACAATGTGCGGCGATTAAGTCTGAAAGAGGGAAAGGTTGACCGGAAAGCAGGGAAATGATTAAACAAAAGCAGAAAAATTCAGTAAAAAGGGGCAAGTGGTGAACCAGAAGTTGGGTGAACTGCTTAACCAA
>NW_027138381.1:32500-42500 GCF_035084215.1 Heptranchias perlo | reverse complement strand
GTAAAGTTGGTTAATGAGTTGCCAAATATAAATTTGGTTAATGAGTTGCCACTTCAACTTTTCACTGCGGTTGGTTACAGTTAGTGTTCTCGGGCTTAATAGTCGCCCAAGGGGGTGTATAGCGGTCGATGGCCGTTGTGGAGTGCGTTTATTGTGGGTTGATTTTGACTTTGCCTGGCTGGTGGAATTTGTGGGAGGCAGGCAAGGGGATTGGTGTGGGTTGGTTGGCCGGAAGGGAGCTGCTTGCATTGGGGTGTTATCCTGACTTTGTTTCGCTGGTGAGAGTAGGCAGCGGCAGGCAGGCAAGCGGAATGTCGTGTGGGGTGCAGTGAGAGGTTGTAATGACGCTGCTTTGCAGCTGACCATGTGCCCTGATTTGTGACGCCCGTTTGGAGGCTGATATCTCAGGAAGGCCGAGGCCGATTTCCTCCGGGTATGGCTCGTTGCGTGCGGCAGGAGGAGGCGCAGCGTACGGTACCGAGCACTGGGAGGTGCGGTGCTGCCCGCCGGAGTGACAGCGAAAGGCTGCGCACCGCTTTCCGCCTGGTAACTCGGCGTCCGTGAGACCGACCGACTCCGCTTTATCGCCGGAGCTAGAGTGGGGCAAGGGGCACGGTTGAGTACCGGAAGGATGACGTTCGCACACGGGGAAGTCGAGTGCCGGGCCGCTGAAAGCGAGCAGGGTGCCACCGACTCTTCGGGCCCACTCGGAGGCTGATTATCTCAGGAAGGCCGAGGCCGATTTCCTCCGGGTATGGCTCGTTGCGTGCGGCAGGAGGAGGCGCAGCGTACGGTACAGAGCACTGGGAGGTGCGATGCTGCCCGCCGGAGTGACAGCGAAAGGCTGCGCACCGCTTTCCGCCTGCTAACTCGGCGTCCGTGAGACCGACCGACTTCGCTTTACCCGCCGGGAGCTAGAGTGGGGCAAGGGGCACGGTTGGGTACCGGAACGATCACGTTCGCACACCGGGAAGTCGAGTGCCGGGTCTCGAAACGGAGCCGGGTCAGCCCAATTTAAAACGGAGAATAGAGTGCTGCCCTCTGCGGGTGAAAACCTGGAAGTACGTTGGTTAATGATTTCCAGTTCACCCCGCTTGGTCAGGCCCACTCGGAGGCGGATAACTCCGGAACGCCGAGGCCGATTTCCTCCGGGTATGGCTCGTTGCGTGCGGCAGGAGGCGGCGCAGCGTACGGTACCGAGCACTCGGAGATGCGGTGCTGCCCGCCGGAGTGACAGCGAAAGGCTGCGCACCGCTTTCCGCCTGGTAACTCGGCGTCCGTGAGACCGACCGACTCCGCTTTAGCACCGGAGCTAGAGTGGGGCAAGGGGCACCGAAGGGTACCGGAACGATCACGTTCGCATACCGGGAAGTCGAGTGCCGGGCCGCTGAAAGCGAGCAGGGTGCCCACCGCTCGGGGGCCCCGGTTTGTCCGTCCCACCCGGAGGCCCATATCTCCGGAAGGCACAGGCCGATTTCCTCCGGGTATGGCTCCGTTGCGTGCGGCCGGACCAGGCGCAGCGGACGGTACCGAGCACTCGGAGGTCCGGCGCTGCCCGCCGGAGGTACAGCGAAAGGCTGCAAACCACTTTCCCGCCGCCTCCCTCCGCGGGCGTGAGACCGACGGTCGTCGGGTTTGGTTCCGCGGCTAGAGCAGGACGAGGGGCAGCGAACGGTACTGGAAGGAACCCGGTCGCACACCGGGGAAGTCGACTAGCGGGCCGCCGAAAGCGAGCTCGGGGCCCCGGTTTGTCCGTCCCACCCGGAGGCCCATATCTCCGGAAGGCACAGGCCGATTTCCACCGGGTATGGCTCGTTGTGTGCGGCCGGACCAGGCGCAGCGGACGGTACCGAGCACTCGGAGGTCGGGCGCTGCCCGCCGGAGGTACAGCGAAAGGCTGCAAACCACTTTCCGCCGCCTCCCTCCGCGGGCGTGAGACCGACGGTCGTCGGGTTTAGTTCCGCGGCTAGAGCAGGACGAGGGGCAGCGAACGGTACCGGAACGAACCCGGTCGCACACCGGGAAGTCGAGTGCCGGGTCTCGAAACGGAGCCGGGTCGGCCCAGTTTAAAACGGAGAAGAGAGTGCTGCCCTCTGCGGGTGAAAACATGGAAGTACGTTGGTTAATGATTTCCAGTTCACCCCGCTTGGTCAGGCCCACTCGGAGGCGGATAACTCCGGAACGCCGAGGCCGATTTCCTGCGGGTATGGCTCGTTGCGTGCGGCAGGAGGCGGCGCAGCGTTCGGTACCGAGCACTCGGAGGTGCGGTGCTGCCCGCCGGAGTGACAGCGAAAGGCTGCGCACCGCTTTCCGCCTGCTAACTCGGCGTCCGTGAGACCGACCGACTCCGCTTTAGCACCGGAGCTAGAGTGGGGCAAGGGGCACCGAAGGGGTACCGGAACGATGACGTTCGCACACCGGGAAGTCGAGTGCCGGGCCGCCGAAAGCGAGCAGGGTGCCACCGCTCGGGGCCCCGGTTTGTCCGTCCCACCCGGAGGCCCATATCTCCGGAAGACACAGGCCGATTTCCACCGGGTATGGCTCGTTGTGTGCGGCCGGACCAGGCGCAGCGGACGGTACCGAGCACTCGGAGGTCGGGCGCTGCCCGCCGGAGGTACAGCGAAAGGCTGCAAACCACTTTCCGCCGCCTCCCTCCGCGGGCGTGAGACCGACGGTCGTCGGGTTTGTTTCCGCGGCTAGAGCAGGACGAGGGGCAGCGAACGGTACCGGAAGGAACCCGGTCGCACACCGGGAAGTCGACTAGCGGGCCGCCGAAAGCGAGCACGGGGCCCCGGTTTGTCCGTCCCACCCGGAGGCCCATATCTCTGGAAGGCACAGGCCGATTTCCACCGGGTATGGCTCGTTGTGTGCGGCCGGACCAGGCGCAGCGGACGGTACCGAGCACTCGGAGGTCGGGCGCTGCCCGCCGGAGGTACAGCGAAAGGCTGCAAACCACTTTCCGCCACCTCCCTCCGCGGGCGTGAGACCGACGGTCGTCGGGTTTGTTTCCGCGGCTAGAGCAGGACGAGGGGCAGCGAACGGTACCGGAACGAACCCGGTCGCACACCGGGAAGTCGACCAGCGGGCCGCCGAAAGCGTGCTCGGGTCCCCGGTTTGTCTGTCCCACCCGGAGGCTGATATCTGAGGAAGTCCGAGGCCGATTTCCTCCGGCTAACTCGGCGGGCAATGTGTCCCCCCCACCATCTTCGGCTGATTACCGTGGCTGGACCGGATCAAGGAGCAACGGAACCGTGCCAGAACGACGTCGGTCGGACGGCGTGAACTGATAGTGCCGAGGCCGGAAACCGAGCCGGAAATGTGCACCGATTTATTGGTCCCACTCGCAGGCCCATATCTCCGGAAGGCCGAGGCCGATTTCCTCCGGGTATGGTTCGCTGCGTGCAGCCGGAAGGGGAGCAGCGGACGGCACTGAGCAGCCGGAGGTGCGGCGCTGCCCGCCGGAGCTGCAAGCGAAAGGCTGCGCACCGCTTTCCGCTGGTTAACTCGGCAGGCCGTCAGGCCGACCGACTCCGCTTCAGCACGGGAGCTAGAGTCGGGCAAGGGGCACCGAAGGGTACCGGAAGGATCACGTTCGGACACCGGGAAGTCGAGTGCCGGGCCGCCGAAAGCGAGCTCGGGGCCCCGGTTTGTCCGTCCCACCCGGAGGCCCATATCTCGAGAAGGCACAGGCCGATTTCCTCCGGGTTTGGCTCGCTGCGTGCGGCCGGACGAGGTGCAGCGAACGGTACCGAGCACTCGGAGGTGCGGCGCTGCCCGCCGGAGGTACAGCGAAAGGCTGCAAACCGCTTTCCGCCTCCTCTCCCCTCGGGCGTGAGACCGACGGTCGTCTGGTTTGCTTCCGCGGCAAGAGCAGGACGAGGGGCACCGAGCGGTACCAGAACGAACCCGGTCGCACACCGGGATGTCGAGTGCCCGGCCCAAACCCGCTACCCCCCCCCCCCACCCGAAAGCGAGCCACGGTTTGTGGATTAAAAGTGAAGCGGCAAAGATTTGTAAAACAGCGTGAAATGATGAACCAGAAGCCCAAAGTAATGGTGGGAATAAAAGTTCCGAAATGTGAAATGGTGAACCAGAAGTTGTGTGAACTGTTTAACCCAAAGTGGCAAAAATGGATTAAAAGGGGTGAAATGATCGACCGCAAAGCAGGGCAAGCATTAAACAAAAGCAGCAGCATTTTTAAAAAGGGACAAATGGTTTACCAGAATCCCAAAAGAATGCTCAGAGACTTAAGTGCCAAAGGGGCAAATGGTTAACCAGAAGCTGGGTGAACTGCTTAACCCAAAGTGGGAAAAAGGATAAAAAAGGGGTGAACTGATCAACCAGAAGTCGACAACAATGTGCGGCGATTAAGTCTGAAAGAGGGAAAGGTTGACCGGAAAGCAGGGAAATGATTAAACAAAAGCAGAAAAATTCAGTAAAAAGGGGCAAGTGGTGAACCAGAAGTTGGGTGAACTGCTTAACCAAAAGTGGGAAAGAGGATTAAAAGGGGAGAAATGTTGAACCAGATGTCGAAAACAATGCGCGGCGATGAAGTCTGAAAGAGGAAAAGGTTGACCGCAAAGCAGGGAAAGGATTAAACAGAAGCAGCAATATCTTTTAAAAAGGGACAAATGGTGAACCAGAATCCCAAAAGAATGCTCAGAGACTTAAGTCCCAAAGGGGCAAATGGTTAACCAGAAGCTGGGTGAACTGTTTAACCAAAAGTGGGAAAAAGGATTAAAATGTTGTGAAATGATTAACCAGAAGGCGAAAGCAAAGTGCGGCGGCGAAGTCCTAAAGGGGAAAAGGTTGACCATAAAGCAGGGAAATGATTAAACAAAAGCAGAAAAATTCAGTAAGAAGGGGCAAATGGTTAACCAGAAGTTGGGTGAACTGCTTAACCAAAAGTGGGAAAGAGGATTAAAAGGGGAGAAATGTTGAACCAGATGTCGAAAACAATGCGCGGCGATGAAGTCTGAAAGAGGAATAGGTCGACCGCAAAGCAGGGAAATGATTAAACAAAAGCAGAAAAATTCAGTAAAAAGGGGCAAATGGTGAACCAGAAGCTGGGTGAACTGCTTAACCAAAAGTGGGAAAAAGGATTAAAAGGGGAGAAATGTTGAACCAGATGTCGAAAACAAGGTGCGGCGATGAAGTCTGAAAGAGGAATAGGTCGACCGCAAAGCAGGGAAAGGTTTAATCAAAAGCAGCAATATCTTTTAAAAAGGGACAAATGGTGAACCAGAATCACAAAAGAATGCTCAGAGACTTAAGTCCCAAAGGGGAAATGGTTAACCAGTAGCTGGGTGAACTGTCCAACCCAAAGTGGGAAAAAGGATTAAAAGGGGTGAAATGATTAACCAGAAGGCGAAAGCAAAGTGCGGCGGCGAAGTCGTAAGGGGAAAAGGTTGACCAGAAAGCAGGGAAAGCATTAAACAAAAGCGGCAACATTTTTAAAAAAGTGGCAAATGGTTAACCAGAATCCCAAAAGAATGCTCAGAGACTTAAGTCCCAAAGGGGAAATGGTTAACCAGAAGCTGGGTGAACTGGTGAACCAAAAGTGGGAAAAAGGATTAAAAGGGGAGAAATGTTTAACCAGAAGGCAAAAGCAAAGTGCGGCGGCGAAGTCCAAAAGGGGAAAAGGTTGACAAGAAAGCAGGGAAATGATTAAACCAAAGCGGAAAAATTCAGTATAATGGGGCAAATGGTTAACCAGAAGCTGGGTGAAATGGTTAACCGAAAGTGGCAAAAAAAGATTTAAAGGGGAAAAATGATTAACCAGAAGTCGACAACAATGCGCGGCGATGAAGTCTGAAAGGGGAAAAGGTTGACCACATAGCAGGGAAACGATTAAACAAAAGCGGCAACATTTTTAAAAAAGTGGCAAATGATTAACCAGAATCCCAAAAGAATGCTCAGAGACTAAGTCCCAAAGGGGAAATGGTTAACCAGAAGCTGGGGGAAATGGTTAACCAAAAGTTGCAAAAATGATTAAAAGGGGTGAAATGATTAACCAGGAGGCTAAAGCAATGTGCCGCGGTGAAGTCTGAAAGAGGGAAAGGTTGACCAGAAAGCATTAAACAAAAGCGGCAACATTTTTTAAAAATTGGCAAATGATTAACCAGAATCCCAAAAGAATGCTCAGAGACTAAGTCCCATAGGGGAAATGGTTAACCAGAAGCTGGGGGAAATGGTTAACCAAAAGTTGCAAAAATGATTAAAAGGGGTGAAATGATTAACCAGAATTCGAAAATAATGTGCGGCGATGAAGTCCTAAAGGGGAAAAGTTTGACCACAAAGCAGGGAAAGCATTAAACAAAAGCGGCAACATTTTTTAAAAATTGGCAAATGATTAACCAGAATCCCAAAAGAATGCTCAGAGACTAAGTCCCAAAGGGGAAATGGTTAACCAGAAGCTGGGGGAAATGGTTAACCAAAAGTTGCAAAAATGATTAAAAGGGGTGAAATGATTAACCAGGAGGCTAAAGCAATGTGCCGCGGTGAAGTCTGAAAGAGGGAAAGGTTGACCAGAAAGCATTAAACAAAAGCGGCAACATTTTTTAAAAATTGGCAAATGATTAACCAGAATCCCAAAAGAATGCTCAGAGACTAAGTCCCAAAGGGGAAATGGTTAACCAGAAGCTGGGGGAAATGGTTAACCAAAAGTTGCAAAAATGATTAAAAGGGGTGAAATGATTAACCAGGAGGCTAAAGCAATGTGCCGCGGTGAAGTCTGAAAGAGGGAAAGGTTGACCAGAAAGCATTAAACAAAAGCGGCAACATTTTTAAAAAAGTGGCAAATGATTAACCAGAATCCCAAAAGAATGCTCAGAGACTGAGTCCCAAAGGGGAAATGGTTAACCAGAAGCTGGGGGAAATGGTTAACCAAAAGTTGCAAAAATGATTAAAAGGGGTGAAATGATTAACCAGGAGGCTAAAGCAATGTGCCGCGGTGAAGTCTGAAAGAGGGAAAGGTTGACCAGAAAGCATTAAACAAAAGCGGCAACATTTTTTAAAAAGTGGCAAATGATTAACCAGAATCCCAAAAGAATGCTCAGAGACTAAGTCCCAAAGGGGAAATGGTTAACCAGAAGCTGGGGGAAATGGTTAACCAAAAGTTGCAAAAATGATTAAAAGGGGTGAAATGATTAACCAGGAGGCTAAAGCAATGTGCCGCGGTGAAGTCTGAAAGAGGGAAAGGTTGACCAGAAAGCATTAAACAAAAGCGGCAACATTTTTTAAAAATTGGCAAATGATTAACCAGAATTCCAAAAGAATGCTCAGAGACTAAGTCCCAAAGGGGAAATGGTTAACCAGAAGCTGGGGGAAATGGTTAACCAAAAGTTGCAAAAATGATTAAAAGGGGTGAAATGATTAACCAGGAGGCTGAAGCAATGTGCCGCGGTGAAGTCTGAAAGAGGGAAAGGTTGACCAGAAAGCATTAAACAAAAGTGGCAACATTTTTAAAAAATTGGCAAATGATTAACCAGAATCCCAAAAGAATGCTCAGAGACCAAGTCCCAAAGGGGAAATGGTTAACCAGAAGCTGGGGGAAATGGTTAACCAAAAGTTGCAAAAATGATTAAAAGGGGTGAAATGATTAACCAGGAGGCTAAAGCAATGTGCCGCGGTGAAGTCTGAAAGAGGGAAAGGTTGACCAGAAAGCATTAAACAAAAGCGGCAACATTTTTTAAAAATTGGCAAATGATTAACCAGAATCCCAAAAGAATGCTCAGAGACTAAGTCCCAAAGGGGAAATGGTTAACCAGAAGCTGGGGGAAATGGTTAACCAAAAGTTGCAAAAATGATTAAAAGGGGTGAAATGATTAACCAGGAGGCTGAAGCAATGTGCCGCGGTGAAGTCTGAAAGAGGGAAAGGTTGACCAGAAAGCATTAAACAAAAGTGGCAACATTTTTTAAAAATTGGCAAATGATTAACCAGAATCCCAAAAGAATGCTCAGAGACTAAGTCCCAAAGGGGAAATGGTTAACCAGAAGCTGGGGGAAATGGTTAACCAAAAGTTGCAAAAATGATTAAAAGGGGTGAAATGATTAACCAGGAGGCTAAAGCAATGTGCCGCGGTGAAGTCTGAAAGAGGGAAAGGTTGACCAGAAAGCATTAAACAAAAGTGGCAACATTTTTAAAAAATTGGCAAATGATTAACCAGAATCCCAAAAGAATGCTCAGAGACTAAGTCCCAAAGGGGAAATGGTTAACCAGAAGCTGGGGGAAATGGTTAACCAAAAGTTGCAAAAATGATTAAAAGGGGTGAAATGATTAACCAGGAGGCTGGAGCAATGTGCCGCGGTGAAGTCTGAAAGAGGGAAAGGTTGACCAGAAAGCATTAAACAAAAGTGGCAACATTTTTAAAAAATTGGCAAATGATTAACCAGAATCCCAAAAGAATGCTCAGAGACCAAGTCCCAAAGGGGAAATGGTTAACCAGAAGCTGGGGGAAATGGTTAACCAAAAGTTGCAAAAATGATTAAAAGGGGTGAAATGATTAACCAGGAGGCTAAAGCAATGTGCCGCGGTGAAGTCTGAAAGAGGGAAAGGTTGACCAGAAAGCATTAAACAAAAGCGGCAACATTTTTTAAAAATTGGCAAATGATTAACCAGAATCCCAAAAGAATGCTCAGAGACTAAGTCCCAAAGGGGAAATGGTTAACCAGAAGCTGGGTGAAATGGTTAACCAAAAGTTGCAAAAATGATTAAAAGGGGTGAAATGATCAACCAGAAGTCGAAAATAATGTGCGGCGATGAAGTCCTAAGGGGCAAAAGTCACCCAGAAGGCAGGGAAATGATCAAACGAAAGCAGCCAAAAAATTATTAAAAGAGGGGAACTGATGAACCAAAAGATGAGAAACGGCCCGCAGAGACTAAGTCCAAAACGGGAACTGGTGAACCGGAAATGATTAACCAAAAACTAAGTCCGAAGAGGGAACTGGTAAACCAGAACTGAGTAACCCGATTTTTAAAATTAATTATAAATGGGGAAACGATTGAGCAAAAGGCGGAAATTAAGTCACAGGGACCATGTCCGAAAGGGCAAGAGGTTACCCCGTAGGGGGCATTCGTCAACTCAATCTGAAAACTTTGGAGGCAAATCTGACCAAAATGCGGAAATCGGACCACACCGCGAGGGGCGCCATTCGACGGGGCAGGGTTAGACGCGTCGAACGGTACCTGAAGGTCCCGGCTGCGACACGTGAGTCCGGAGATATGGCCAGTCAAAGTCTGATGGGAGGTACCGAAGCCGAAAAATCGAAACGCGTTTGCGGCGATTCGGTGTCAGAGAGTCGGTCACGAATTCAAATTCGTCCCGCTGATTCGCCAATTGCCAGCCGGTTCCGGGGGGATTGGCGGGGTACCTGCAGGATAGTAAGAGGTGGCATGTCGAGACTTAGCCTGTTTACCAGACTTGTGTCTAGCGCCTCCAGGTCTGCAGAGACCGACCCGGGCTGCCGCCCAACCGACTTTTAAGCCTTTTGGGAGTGGGAATTTTTCCCATTTTTCCCCATTTTTCGGGTTTTTTGGTCGGGCTTGAAAACGGCGGCCCCGAGGCCTCCCGGGGCTGGCGGGCTTCGGCTCCCTTGCGAGAGGGTCCGAATTCCACCCGTTTAAGCCCAGAAAGGAGTTCGGAAGTCAGTCGGTCGAGGGAACCCCTTCGGAAGTCCGACGGGGATGGATTCGGCCGGCGTTTCGGATCTCCGGTCAGAGGATTCCCCCCCTGGGCGGGGGGGTGCGAGTAGCTGCCGGCAAACGGTCCCTTGCACTTGTGGCACAAAAAGTCCGAGCACAGGTTAATGAGTTGGCCGCGGAAGCCCCTATGCCGAAATGAGAAAGCCCCCGTTGCGGGGATTTAGTGACGCATCTGCGGCCGGAGGTGGGAGGCCGTCCTGCCGAATTGACACTTGTCATTCGGGCACCTAGGGATTGGTCGGGTACCCGGAGATTTTCGAGAACACGATTTTCAGAGCTTTCTCTGACAGCCCAGGT
>NW_027138381.1:10000-20000 GCF_035084215.1 Heptranchias perlo | reverse complement strand
AACCCGGTCGCACACCGGGAAGTCGAGTGCCGGGTCTCGAAACGGAGCCGGGTCGGCCCAGTTTAAAACGGAGAAGAGAGTGCTGCCCTCTGCGGGTGAAAACATGGAAGTACGTTGGTTAATGATTTCCAGTTCACCCCGCTTGGTCAGGCCCACTCGGAGGCGGATAACTCCGGAACGCCGAGGCCGATTTCCTGCGGGTATGGCTCGTTGCGTGCGGCAGGAGGCGGCGCAGCGTTCGGTACCGAGCACTCGGAGGTGCGGTGCTGCCCGCCGGAGTGACAGCGAAAGGCTGCGCACCGCTTTCCGCCTGCTAACTCGGCGTCCGTGAGACCGACCGACTCCGCTTTAGCACCGGAGCTAGAGTGGGGCAAGGGGCACCGAAGGGTACCGGAACGATGACGTTCGCACACCGGGAAGTCGAGTGCCGGGCCGCCGAAAGCGAGCAGGGTGCCACCGCTCGGGGCCCCGGTTTGTCCGTCCCACCCGGAGGCCCATATCTCCGGAAGACACAGGCCGATTTCCACCGGGTATGGCTCGTTGTGTGCGGCCGGACCAGGCGCAGCGGACGGTACCGAGCACTCGGAGGTCGGGCGCTGCCCGCCGGAGGTACAGCGAAAGGCTGCAAACCACTTTCCGCCGCCTCCCTCCGCGGGCGTGAGACCGACGGTCGTCGGGTTTGTTTCCGCGGCTAGAGCAGGACGAGGGGCAGCGAACGGTACCGGAAGGAACCCGGTCGCACACCGGGAAGTCGACTAGCGGGCCGCCGAAAGCGAGCACGGGGCCCCGGTTTGTCCGTCCCACCCGGAGGCCCATATCTCTGGAAGGCACAGGCCGATTTCCACCGGGTATGGCTCGTTGTGTGCGGCCGGACCAGGCGCAGCGGACGGTACCGAGCACTCGGAGGTCGGGCGCTGCCCGCCGGAGGTACAGCGAAAGGCTGCAAACCACTTTCCGCCACCTCCCTCCGCGGGCGTGAGACCGACGGTCGTCGGGTTTGTTTCCGCGGCTAGAGCAGGACGAGGGGCAGCGAACGGTACCGGAACGAACCCGGTCGCACACCGGGAAGTCGACCAGCGGCCGCCGAAAGCGTGCTCGGGTCCCCGGTTTGTCTGTCCCACCCGGAGGCTGATATCTGAGGAAGTCCGAGGCCGATTTCCTCCGGCTAACTCGGCGGGCAATGTGTCCCCCCCACCATCTTCGGCTGATTACCGTGGCTGGACCGGATCAAGGAGCAACGGAACCGTGCCAGAACGACGTCGGTCGGACGGCGTGAACTGATAGTGCCGAGGCCGAAACCGAGCCGAAATGTGCACCGATTTATTGGTCCCACTCGCAGGCCCATATCTCCGAAGGCCGAGGCCGATTTCCTCCGGGTATGGTTCGCTGCGTGCAGCCGGAAGGGGAGCAGCGGACGGCACTGAGCAGCCGGAGGTGCGGCGCTGCCCGCCGGAGCTGCAAGCGAAAGGCTGCGCACCGCTTTCCGCTGGTTAACTCGGCAGGCCGTCAGGCCGACCGACTCCGCTTCAGCACGGGAGCTAGAGTCGGGCAAGGGCACCGAAGGGTACCGGAAGGATCACGTTCGGACACCGGGAAGTCGAGTGCCGGGCCGCCGAAAGCGAGCTCGGGGCCCCGGTTTGTCCGTCCCACCCGGAGGCCCATATCTCGAGAAGGCACAGGCCGATTTCCTCCGGGTTTGGCTCGCTGCGTGCGGCCGGACGAGGTGCAGCGAACGGTACCGAGCACTCGGAGGTGCGGCGCTGCCCGCCGGAGGTACAGCGAAAGGCTGCAAACCGCTTTCCGCTCCTCTCCCTCGGGCGTGAGACCGACGGTCGTCTGGTTTGCTTCCGCGGCAAGAGCAGGACGAGGGGCACCGAGCGGTACCAGAACGAACCCGGTCGCACACCGGGATGTCGAGTGCCCGGCCCAAACCCGCTACCCCCCCCCCCCCACCCGAAAGCGAGCCACGGTTTGTGGATTAAAAGTGAAGCGGCAAAGATTTGTAAAACAGCGTGAAATGATGAACCAGAAGCCCAAAGTAATGGTGGGAATAAAAGTTCCGAAATGTGAAATGGTGAACCAGAAGTTGTGTGAACTGTTTAACCCAAAGTGGCAAAAATGGATTAAAAGGGGTGAAATGATCGACCGCAAAGCAGGGCAAGCATTAAACAAAAGCAGCAGCATTTTTTAAAAAGGGACAAATGGTTTACCAGAATCCCAAAAGAATGCTCAGAGACTTAAGTGCCAAAGGGGCAAATGGTTAACCAGAAGCTGGGTGAACTGCTTAACCCAAAGTGGGAAAAAGGATAAAAAAGGGGTGAACTGATCAACCAGAAGTCGACAACAATGTGCGGCGATTAAGTCTGAAAGAGGGAAAGGTTGACCGGAAAGCAGGGAAATGATTAAACAAAAGCAGAAAAATCAGTAAAAAGGGGCAAGTGGTGAACCAGAAGTTGGGTGAACTGCTTAACCAAAAGTGGGAAAGAGATTAAAAGGGGAGAAATGTTGAACCAGATGTCGAAAACAATGCGCGGCGATGAAGTCTGAAAGAGGAAAAGGTTGACCGCAAAGCAGGGAAAGGATTAAACAGAAGCAGCAATATCTTTTAAAAAGGGACAAATGGTGAACCAGAATCCCAAAAGAATGCTCAGAGACTTAAGTCCCAAAGGGGCAAATGGTTAACCAGAAGCTGGGTGAACTGTTTAAACCAAAAGTGGAAAAAGGATTAAAATGTTGTGAAATGATTAACCAGAAGCGAAAGCAAAGTGCGGCGGCGAAGTCCTAAAGGGAAAAGGTTGACCATAAAGCAGGGAAATGATTAAACAAAAGCAGAAAAATTCAGTAAGAAGGGGCAAATGGTTAACCAGAAGTTGGGTGAACTGCTTAACCAAAAGTGGGAAAGAGGATTAAAAGGGAGAAATGTTGAACCAGATGTCGAAAACAATGCGCGGCGATGAAGTCTGAAAGAGGAATAGGTCGACCGCAAAGCAGGGAAATGATTAAACAAAAGCAGAAAAATTCAGTAAAAAGGGGCAAATGGTGAACCAGAAGCTGGGTGAACTGCTTAACCAAAAGTGGGAAAAAGGATTAAAAGGGAGAAATGTTGAACCAGATGTCGAAAACAAGGTGCGGCGATGAAGTCTGAAAGAGGAATAGGTCGACCGCAAAGCAGGGAAAGGTTTAATCAAAAGCAGCAATATCTTTTAAAAAGGGACAAATGGTGAACCAGAATCACAAAAGAATGCTCAGAGACTTAAGTCCCAAAGGGGAAATGGTTAACCAGTAGCTGGGTGAACTGTCCAACCCAAAGTGGGAAAAAGGATTAAAAGGGGTGAAATGATTAACCAGAAGGCGAAAGCAAAGTGCGGCGGCGAAGTCGTAAGGGAAAAGGTTGACCAGAAAGCAGGGAAAGCATTAAACAAAAGCGGCAACATTTTTAAAAAAGTGGCAAATGGTTAACCAGAATCCCAAAAGAATGCTCAGAGACTTAAGTCCCAAAGGGGAAATGGTTAACCAGAAGCTGGGTGAACTGGTGAACCAAAAGTGGGAAAAAGGATTAAAAGGGGAGAAATGTTTAACCAGAAGGCAAAAGCAAAGTGCGGCGGCGAAGTCCAAAAGGGGAAAAGGTTGACAAGAAAGCAGGAAATGATTAAACCAAAGCGGAAAAATTCAGTATAATGGGGCAAATGGTTAACCAGAAGCTGGGTGAAATGGTTAACCGAAAGTGGCAAAAAAAGATTTAAAGGGGAAAAATGATTAACCAGAAGTCGACAACAATGCGCGGCGATGAAGTCTGAAAGGGGAAAAGGTTGACCACATAGCAGGAAACGATTAAACAAAAGCGGCAACATTTTAAAAAAGTGGCAAATGATTAACCAGAATCCCAAAAGAATGCTCAGAGACTAAGTCCCAAAGGGGAAATGGTTAACCAGAAGCTGGGGGAAATGGTTAACCAAAAGTTGCAAAAATGATTAAAGGGGTGAAATGATTAACCAGGAGGCTAAAGCAATGTGCCGCGGTGAAGTCTGAAAGAGGGAAAGGTTGACCAGAAAGCATTAACAAAAGCGGCAACATTTTTTAAAAATTGGCAAATGATTAACCAGAATCCCAAAAGAATGCTCAGAGACTAAGTCCCATAGGGGAAATGGTTAACCAGAAGCTGGGGAAATGGTTAACCAAAAGTTGCAAAAATGATTAAAAGGGGTGAAATGATTAACCAGAATTCGAAAATAATGTGCGGCGATGAAGTCCTAAAGGGGAAAAGTTTGACCACAAAGCAGGAAAGCATTAAACAAAAGCGGCAACATTTTTAAAAATTGGCAAATGATTAACCAGAATCCCAAAAGAATGCTCAGAGACTAAGTCCCAAAGGGGAAATGGTTAACCAGAAGCTGGGGAAATGGTTAACCAAAAGTTGCAAAAATGATTAAAAGGGGTGAAATGATTAACCAGGAGGCTAAGCAATGTGCCGCGGTGAAGTCTGAAAGAGGGAAAGGTTGACCAGAAAGCATTAAACAAAAGCGGCAACATTTTTAAAAAAGTGGCAAATGATTAACCAGAATCCAAAAGAATGCTCAGAGACTGAGTCCCAAAGGGGAAATGGTTAACCAGAAGCTGGGGGAAATGGTTAACCAAAAGTTGCAAAAATGATTAAAAGGGGTGAAATGATTAACCAGGAGGCTAAAGCAATGTGCCGCGGTGAAGTCTGAAAGAGGGAAAGGTTGACCAGAAAGCATTAACAAAAGCGGCAACATTTTTAAAAAGTGGCAAATGATTAACCAGAATCCCAAAGAATGCTCAGAGACTAAGTCCCAAAGGGGAAATGGTTAACCAGAAGCTGGGGGAAATGGTTAACCAAAAGTTGCAAAAATGATTAAAAGGGGTGAAATGATTAACCAGGAGGCTAAAGCAATGTGCCGCGGTGAAGTCTGAAAGAGGGAAAGGTTGACCAGAAAGCATTAAACAAAAGCGGCAACATTTTTAAAAATTGGCAAATGATTAACCAGAATTCAAAAGAATGCTCAGAGACTAAGTCCCAAAGGGGAAATGGTTAACCAGAAGCTGGGGAAATGGTTAACCAAAAGTTGCAAAAATGATTAAAAGGGGTGAAATGATTAACCAGGAGGCTGAAGCAATGTGCCGCGGGGAAGTCTGAAAGAGGCAAAGGTTGACCAGAAAGCATTAAACAAAAGTGGCAACATTTTTTAAAAATTGGCAAATGATTAACCAGAATCCCAAAAGAATGCTCAGAGACTAAGTCCCAAAGGGGAAATGGTTAACCAGAAGCTGGGGAAATGGTTAACCAAAAGTTGCAAAAATGATTAAAAGGGGTGAAATGATTAACCAGGAGGCTAAAGCAATGTGCCGCGGTGAAGTCTGAAAGAGGGAAAGGTTGACCAGAAAGCATTAAACAAAAGCGGCAACATTTTAAAAAATTGGCAAATGATTAACCAGAATCCAAAAGAATGCTCAGAGACTAAGTCCCAAAGGGGAAATGGTTAACCAGAAGCTGGGGGAAATGGTTAACCAAAAGTTGCAAAAATGATTAAAAGGGGTGAAATGATTAACCAGGAGGCTGGAGCAATGTGCCGCGGTGAAGTCTGAAAGAGGGAAAGGTTGACCAGAAAGCATTAAACAAAAGTGGCAACATTTTTTAAAAATTGGCAAATGATTAACCAGAATCCAAAAGAATGCTCAGAGACTAAGTCCCAAAGGGGAAATGGTTAACCAGAAGCTGGGGGAAATGGTTAACCAAAAGTTGCAAAAATGATTAAAAGGGGTGAAATGATTAACCAGGAGGCTGAAGCAATGTGCCGCGGTGAAGTCTGAAAGAGGGAAAGGTTGACCAGAAAGCATTAAACAAAAGTGGCAACATTTTTAAAAATTGGCAAATGATTAACCAGAATCCCAAAAGAATGCTCAGAGACCAAGTCCCAAAGGGGAAATGGTTAACCAGAAGCTGGGGAAATGGTTAACCAAAAGTTGCAAAAATGATTAAAAGGGGTGAAATGATTAACCAGGAGGCTAAAGCAATGTGCCGCGGTGAAGTCTGAAAGAGGGAAAGGTTGACCAGAAAGCATTAAACAAAAGCGGCAACATTTTTTAAAAATTGGCAAATGATTAACCAGAATCCCAAAAGAATGCTCAGAGACTAAGTCCCAAAGGGGAAATGGTTAACCAGAAGCTGGGGGAAATGGTTAACCAAAAGTTGCAAAAATGATTAAAAGGGGTGAAATGATTAACCAGGAGGCTGAAGCAATGTGCCGCGGTGAAGTCTGAAAGAGGGAAAGGTTGACCAGAAAGCATTAAACAAAAGTGGCAACATTTTTTAAAAATTGGCAAATGATTAACCAGAATCCCAAAAGAATGCTCAGAGACTAAGTCCCAAAGGGGAAATGGTTAACCAGAAGCTGGGGGAAATGGTTAACCAAAAGTTGCAAAAATGATTAAAAGGGGTGAAATGATTAACCAGGAGGCTAAAGCAATGTGCCCGCGGTGAAGTCTGAAAGAGGGAAAGGTTGACCAGAAAGCATTAAACAAAAGCGGCAACATTTTTTAAAAATTGGCAAATGATTAACCAGAATTCCAAAAGAATGCTCAGAGACTAAGTCCCAAAGGGGAAATGGTTAACCAGAAGCTGGGGGAAATGGTTAACCAAAAGTGCAAAAATGATTAAAAGGGGTGAAAATGATTAACCAGGAGGCTGAAGCAATGTGCCGCGGGGAAGTCTGAAAGAGGCAAAGGTTGACCAGAAAGCATTAAACAAAAGTGGCAACATTTTTTAAAAATTGGCAAATGATTAACCAGAATCCCAAAGAATGCTCAGAGACTAAGTCCCAAAGGGGAAATGGTTAACCAGAAGCTGGGGAAATGGTTAACCAAAAGTTGCAAAAATGATTAAAAGGGTGAAATGATTAACCAGGAGGCTAAAGCAATGTGCCGCGGTGAAGTCTGAAAGAGGGAAAGGTTGACCAGAAAGCATTAAACAAAAGTGGCAACATTTTAAAAAATTGGCAAATGATTAACCAGAATCCCAAAAGAATGCTCAGAGACTAAGTCCCAAAGGGGAAATGGTTAACCAGAAGCTGGGGGAAATGGTTAACCAAAAGTTGCAAAAATGATTAAAAGGGGTGAAATGATTAACCAGGAGGCTGGAGCAATGTGCCGCGGTGAAGTCTGAAAGAGGGAAAGGTTGACCAGAAAGCATTAAACAAAAGTGGCAACATTTTTTAAAAATTGGCAAATGATTAACCAGAATCCCAAAAGAATGCTCAGAGACTAAGTCCCAAAGGGGAAATGGTTAACCAGAAGCTGGGGGAAATGGTTAACCAAAAGTTGCAAAAATGATTAAAAGGGGTGAAATGATTAACCAGGAGGCTGAAGCAATGTGCCGCGGTGAAGTCTGAAAGAGGGAAAGGTTGACCAGAAAGCATTAAACAAAAGTGGCAACATTTTTAAAAAATTGGCAAATGATTAACCAGAATCCCAAAAGAATGCTCAGAGACTAAGTCCCAAAGGGGAAATGGTTAACCAGAAGCTGGGGGAAATGGTTAACCAAAAGTTGCAAAAATGATTAAAAGGGTGAAATGATTAACCAGGAGGCTGGAGCAATGTGCCGCGGTGAAGTCTGAAAGAGGGAAAGGTTGACCAGAAAGCATTAAACAAAAGTGGCAACATTTTTTAAAAATTGGCAAATGATTAACCAGAATCCCAAAAGAATGCTCAGAGACTAAGTCCCAAAGGGGAAATGGTTAACCAGAAGCTGGGGAAATGGTTAACCAAAAGTTGCAAAAATGATTAAAAGGGGTGAAATGATTAACCAGGAGGCTGAAGCAATGTGCCGCGGTGAAGTCTGAAAGAGGAAAGGTTGACCAGAAAGCATTAAACAAAAGTGGCAACATTTTTAAAAAATTGGCAAATGATTAACCAGAATCCCAAAAGAATGCTCAGAGACAAGTCCAAAGGGGAAATGGTTAACCAGAAGCTGGGGAAATGGTTAACCAAAAGTTGCAAAAATGATTAAAAGGGGTGAAATGATTAACCAGGAGGCTAAAGCAATGTGCCGCGGTGAAGTCTGAAAGAGGGAAAGGTTGACCAGAAAGCATTAAACAAAAGCGGCAACATTTTTTAAAAATTGGCAAATGATTAACCAGAATCCCAAAAGAATGCTCAGAGACTAAGTCCCAAAGGGGAAATGGTTAACCAGAAGCTGGGGGAAATGGTTAACCAAAAGTTGCAAAAATGATTAAAAGGGGTGAAATGATTAACCAGGAGGCTGAAGCAATGTGCCGCGGTGAAGTCTGAAAGAGGAAAGGTTGACCAGAAAGCATTAAACAAAAGTGGCAACATTTTTTAAAAAATTGGCAAATGATTAACCAGAATCCAAAAGAATGCTCAGAGACTAAGTCCCAAAGGGGAAATGGTTAACCAGAAGCTGGGGAAATGGTTAACCAAAAGTTGCAAAAATGATTAAAAGGGGTGAAATGATTAACCAGGAGGCTAAAGCAATGTGCCGCGGTGAAGTCTGAAAGAGGGAAAGGTTGACCAGAAAGCATTAAACAAAAGCGGCAACATTTTTTAAAAATTGGCAAATGATTAACCAGAATCCCAAAAGAATGCTCAGAGACTAAGTCCCAAAGGGGAAATGGTTAACCAGAAGCTGGGGGAAATGGTTAACCAAAAGTTGCAAAAATGATTAAAAGGGGTGAAATGATTAACCAGGAGGCTGAAGCAATGTGCCGCGGTGAAGTCTGAAAGAGGGAAAGGTTGACCAGAAAGCATTAAACAAAAGTGGCAACATTTTTTAAAAATTGGCAAATGATTAACCAGAATCCCAAAAGAATGCTCAGAGACTAAGTCCCAAAGGGGAAATGGTTAACCAGAAGCTGGGGGAAATGGTTAACCAAAAGTTGCAAAAATGATTAAAAGGGGTGAAATGATTAACCAGGAGGCTAAAGCAATGTGCCGCGGTGAAGTCTGAAAGAGGGAAAGGTTGACCAGAAAGCATTAAACAAAAGTGGCAACATTTTTAAAAATTGGCAAATGATTAACCAGAATCCCAAAAGAATGCTCAGAGACTAAGTCCCAAAGGGGAAATGGTTAACCAGAAGCTGGGGGAAATGGTTAACCAAAAGTTGCAAAATGATTAAAAGGGGTGAAATGATTAACCAGGAGGCTGGAGCAATGTGCCGCGGTGAAGTCTGAAAGAGGGAAAGGTTGACCAGAAAGCATTAAACAAAAGTGCAACATTTTTAAAAAATTGGCAAATGATTAACCAGAATCCCAAAAGAATGCTCAGAGACCAAGTCCCAAAGGGGAAATGGTTAACCAGAAGCTGGGGAAATGGTTAACCAAAAGTTGCAAAAATGATTAAAAGGGGTGAAATGATTAACCAGGAGGCTAAAGCAATGTGCCGCGGTGAAGTCTGAAAGAGGAAAGGTTGACCAGAAAGCATTAAACAAAAGCGGCAACATTTTTTAAAAATTGGCAAATGATTAACCAGAATCCCAAAAGAATGCTCAGAGACTAAGTCCCAAAGGGGAAATGGTTAACCAGAAGCTGGGTGAAATGGTTAACCAAAAGTTGCAAAAATGATTAAAAGGGGTGAAATGATCAACCAGAAGTCGAAAATAATGTGCGGCGATGAAGTCCTAAGGGGCAAAAGTCACCCAGAAGGCAGGGAAATGATCAAACGAAAGCAGCCAAAAAATTATTAAAAGAGGGGAACTGATGAACCAAAAGATGAGAAACGGCCCGCAGAGACTAAGTCCAAAACGGGAACTGGTGAACCGGAAATGATTAACCAAAAACTAAGTCCGAAGAGGGAACTGTAAACCAGAACTGAGTAACCCGATTTTAAAATTAATTATAAATGGGGAAACGATTGAGCAAAAGGCGGAAATTAAGTCACAGGGACCATGTCCGAAAGGCAAGAGGTTACCCCGTAGGGGGCATTCGTCAACTCAATCTGAAAACTTTGGAGGCAAATCTGACCAAAATG